>NW_005841909.1:3452195-3457770 GCF_000455745.1 Alligator sinensis | reverse complement strand
TGCCTATGCAGGGGGTCAGACTCGATGATCTATTGAGGTCCCTTCTGACCCTAGCATCTATGAATCTATAAATCTACTATGATGAGATGCAGACAGGATAACTAACAGAAGTGACTGGATAGGTGTCATGTGTGACCTCTGCATCTGAAATAGGTTTGTACATTAAACCAGAAGTCCCAATATGTTCCATTAAGAAGTGGATTTTTGTTTCTATACCACTGTTTATCTTCCTTCATAGATGAGTCTCCTTTTAAGATCTTCAGTGCAATAATTCAGCTGGAACCCACCTCTGTTTGGTTCCTGATTCTCTAAGAACAGAAATAAGAAGGAAAACAGCCTTTGATGGGGCTCTCTCACTGTATCTCACACTGATTCAATTTTTCATGCAAGTGGTACTTCTCTCTACAGCAGGAGTCAGCAACCTATAGCCTGTAGGCCAGATCCAGCCGGCAGAGCCACTGAATCCAGCCTGCACGCGCATGGCTTCACCGGTGGATGACTTTGGCTGTAGGCACTCTCTCCATGCCACTGAAGGGACAAGCAGTGACAGAAGCCATGTCCTAGCACTTGCCCACCTCTGACCCATGGTGGGTCATTCCAGCCCACAGCTAGAAAAGGTTGACAAGCCCTGCTCCACAGGGTCTGGCTGGAACAAGTAGTATTATAAACTTTTCAGATGATTCTGAACATGTAGGGGTGCACTGATAAAGATTTTCTTGATCAATACCAATAGCCAATGATTAACCCACCATATCAGCCAAAGCTGATGCGATAACTGATATTTAGTAATAGTGCAAGGCATTTTAAACTACTGGCATAAATAAACTAGAGGTGCACCAATAAAGTTTTTCTTGGCCGATATCAATAGCCAATTGTTCACCAGGCATATGGGCCAATATTGATCTGATAACCAATTTACAGGAACACAGCCGGGCAGCATGGAGAGCAATGCCCTGCAGGTAAGTCTGTAGAAGGAAAGGGGAGTGGGGGAGGGAAGGGGCATCGGGGGGCAGGTCAAGGACCCCACAGTGAGGGAGTGGGGCAGACACAGGGGCTAGGGACACTGCCCAGCTAGGGTGGCGAATGGGACCCCAGGGCTGGGACAGGGAGCAGGGTAGAGCCATGGGTGGCTTGTCCAGGGAGCGCAGGGGCACAGCTCCCCTCCACTGTGCACACCCCCAGGGCAGGCACGGGCAGCATGTGCCATGCCCCCCCGCCCCCCTCCTGATTTGGTGCAGAGGCAGGTGGGCTCTCTGCCCTACTGCCTTTGCCCCAAGAGCTGTGTCCCCTACCCAACCGGCAGCAGGAGGCACAGCTTGCCACCCCCACCGCTGCTGGATGGGCAGTGGACACGCAGCCCTGGGGTCCCATTCACTGCCCGGGCTGGGCAGCATCCCCAGCCTCAGCCCCACTCCCTCCCTCACCACAGGGGCCTTGATCTCCCTGCCCACACACTTACCTGCAGGGTGCTGCTCTCTACACTGCCTGGCTGCATTCCTGGCCATGTGCATGCTGCAGCTGCACACGTGCACAAAGCATCCATGGCACTCCACCAGAAGATATATTTATCAGTGATCTTATCGACTACACTAGCCAAAAATATAAACAGCCAATAACGTTCATTTTTGTTTGATCAGTGCCAATTTGATATGGTGCCAATATACTGGTGCACTTCTAAAATAAACCTTTTTCTGTTTGCTTGTTTTGCATTTATAACACACACACCCACCTCCTGCCAGCTGTGACCCTCAAATGAGGAAGGCAGTGACCTCTTTATTCCCATGCACATCACCCCCTTGCCTACAGCTTCCACGGCAGCCCCTCTCCCCACGCAGCCCCTCTCCCCACGCAGCCCATGCTGCCGTCCTGGGTGGGCAGGGCAGACCCTCGTGTGGACACTGGTGCTGGGCATGATTGGAGCCCCAAAGCATGCCACTGCCTCAGTGCTGGTGGGCCCCATGCAGCCAAGCTCCTAAAGCTGCCAGGGAGAAGCCGCTTTTGCAAAGGCGCCCAGTGCCCAGAAGAGCAGAAGGTCCCTCGTGCAGCACCTTAACCCATCCACATGCAGCCCAATGTCTCCGTAGCAACCTCGGCACTCAGGCCCCTGCTGCGTGTCCACACTGCCATGACAGCGGTAGCAGCAGTACCACAATGGCCCCTTTTGTTGTTGTGTCCACTCCCTGGCACCCCCTCCCCATCCTGCTGCTCGCCAGGAACCGTAGTCTGCCATGGACTTGTGCCGGCGGTGGGGCACGGGAACTGGACTACGCTTGCCAGAGTGCTTTAGGCACACAGCCATAAATAACAGACTACAACAACCAAAAAACCCAATACCTGATAACTTCATTTCTCCTTTATTGGTGCCAATCTGATATCCACTTGATATATTGGTGCACTTCTATTGAGTAGCCTCAGTTTCCATAAATTGTCTCATAGTAACACTAGGAAAATCGGCAAATAACTTACTGGACATCTCTTCTCAAAGACAAAGGCTCCTTAATACTTGCATAAAACAAACGTGTATCTTTTTCAGAGAAAAGACACCAAAAACATTGGGAGCAGCTTTTTTAGGTTAAGGGGACCATACTTGCCCTACAGTTCACCCATGTTAGCACTACCTGTGAGAATAGAGAGGCAGGTATCAGTTGACGGGAATATTTCACCTTTATTTGTTGTGTGGATGTCACCCAAGAGCCTTCACACTTAGGGGAGGGGGAGCCAAGGTCATGCCGGCCCTGACAAGGCTGCCTGTAAAGTGCCTGTAAAACTAAGGCTTCACTTTCAGTAAAAAAAGTCCCCCGTTAGAAAAGGTAAGTCCCTGACCACCAAGGAAGACAGCCATAGCTCCCTTCAGAGGTGACAAGAGGTTGACAGGCAAAAAGCAAGGAATCTGAACAGCCTCCGAACTGGAGGGCAAGACCCAGAATATAGCAAACATTGGACAAAAAGATCTTATTAGCTCCTTGTTTTTCCACAACCACCTTGTGCCTCCATGACTACTTTCAGGGAGAAAAGGGAGGCATGTCTTGACACCAACTTCCTAAGCAAATTTCTCCATTCTCAGGGCTCTGGGGCATGAAAGCCTACTGACTGAAAGCCTACCCTCCTCAGATGCATTTCATTTGACTTATCTGACTCAAAGAGTTGGCCTTGCTCCCCTATGCAAGGGCTCCCAAGGGAACCAGCGTGTATACTGCTCGTTTTTCTCTGCATTAAGCAGCCCTCCAGGACACTGTGAAGGTGAACAGGAGAGATGGCCAAGAATATCCACCATGCTAAGCTCCATGAAGAGAAGCAAATAAAACTAGCGTTGATTTTTACTTCCCTTTGGAATTTGAACCTCTGGTCTTAGCTCAAGGGGAAGGAAAATCTGCAGAAATCTGCAGCCTTGCAATAGGCCTTCCCAATAAAATTAAAGAAAAAAAAATCAATGACATAGGGTATAGGTATATTCTACATGTAACTTGCTTTATTTATAACGTTAACAAGTCCTAGAATATGGAAACAATCCCTTCTTTAAAGGCCTTCTGCCCAACACCAATGTAACCACCTAAAGATTTTATTCTAACTAGACACCAAGGCAGAAAGCAAACTCGTGTATTTGTACGGCTTCTTCTAATATAAGTACAGGCAATTATCAGAATTATGACACAACTGGTTCCTGAAAATCGCGTCTTAAGTCGAAACGTTGCAACTCGGAACCAATTTTCCCATAGGAAACAATATTATAAATGGGGGATTGGTTCCTGAACCAAGGCCCAATTACCTATTTTCACCAAAAATAACCCAGAATTTTGTACTCAATCAATTATAGATGTGTAAAATAGCTACATTAGTGTATTTATATTGTAAACAGCAATCATATTGATTTGGAAGGACTTCTTTGAGCCAACTTTGCTGGACTTCTTGAAGGGTTCTTGGTTTGAGTCTTTTCAGGAGTCTCGTCTGATTTCTTAAAGAAAGTGCCCAAGGAAGTTTGGACAGATGTTCTCCAGGAAGACAGGCGACGCAGCGAACATGTTCGCTGGCATGGCATCATGTCGGAGCAAGTGTTGTAACGTCGAAACTGATGCCAGAAAGTTGAAACGGGGTGTCAATTTATAAACGTTTTAAGTGCAAAACACTGTAACTCGAAACATTGCAAGTCGAGGACTGCCTCTACGTAGTAAGCCCACCTCATGATTACTGCCATAATTGAAAATGATTTCTCCTAATCTTGATATATAACAACAACATACAAATTTATACACCTCTGGTGCTATATAAATAGTATAAGTATTCAGTTTTGTGTGTAATTACTGGTGGATATGGAGATTCTCATTTATGCAATTCCTGTACTGGACTCTAGTTCTGTGCACAGTCCCACAGATTACACTTATGAACCTTGAGAGCTATGCCCAGTATAGATGTCATATCTATTTGGTAATATTATTCTATGCAAGTGCAATGAGCTGTGTTGATCATAACATGAAATGCTGTTTTGTAAGAGGATATATATTTCACTAATTTTTTTCTCCCTCCTCTCCTGCCTCTGCCCCCAATCTGATCAAGTAAAAAAGAAAAAAGAAAAAAAAAAATCACTCATGGGCTCAGTACTGTAGCAGAAAGTCTTAGGGAATCACTTATTTGAATATGATATACCAGGTGCTTTAATTCACTAGTGTGACCAACTTTTCCCTGCAAGAAGGATCTACATTTCTTTACATTTCTCCACACCTGTCTGGCAGGAGCCCGTCTTAGGGCTCTGGAGGCGCAGGGGAGGGAGCTCCGGGAGGAGATTAGCAGGCTGAGGGGGATCAGGGAGGCAGAGGATGAAATTGACAGTTAATTTCCTTTCCCTGCAGGACCAGGCACCTAAGGAAGAAGCAGCCCGGGGAATGCCCTCCGCAGCAGAGTGGCAGACGGTCACATCCAGGACCGGAGCTGCTCGCAGCGAACAGGTACCAGTTCCTCCAGTCCAACTGGAGAACAGGTACGAGGCCCTGGCGACCCTGCAGGAGATGGAAGGGGAGGAGGACACCCTTGGGCAGGAAGAAACACCACATTCTTCACGCTCCGAACAGGTCAAGAGATCCAAGCAGACCCAGAGGAGGAGGCGACGAGTGCTCGTCATAGGCGACTCCATCCTGAGAGGTACGGAAGGGCCCATGTCGCCAGGACCCCTCAACACGAGAGGTATACTGCCTACCTGGAACAAAGATTCGGGATGTGACGGAGGTAATCCAGGCCAGGATCAAGCCCACCAATTACTACCCCATGGTCCTAGTACATGTGGGTACTAATGATGCGGCCAGGAGAACCCCCGATCACCTGATGGCGGACTACAGTGCTCCGGGCGGCGTGCTGAGGGAGTTCGGTGCACAGGTGGTATTCTCTTCCATCCTACCAGTGAACGGACGTGGAAGACGGCATGAGAACTGCATCCGAGAGACCAACTGGCAGCTTCGGCAGTGGTGTCTCGAGGCAGGCTTCGGCTTCCTGGACAACGACCCACACATCATGACGAGGGACATGCTCAGCTGGGATGGGCTTCACCTGTCCCCCAAAGGTAAGCGTGTGTTTTCTTCTAGGTTGG
>NW_005841909.1:3449667-3450208 GCF_000455745.1 Alligator sinensis | reverse complement strand
CAGTTCAACAAGGAGAAATGCAAAGTACTGCACCTAGGGAGGACAAATGTCCAGCACACCTACAGCCTAGGGAATGACCTGCTGGGTGGCACGGAAGTGGAAAGGGATCTTGGAGTCCTAGTGGACTCTAAGATGAACATGAGTCGGCAGCGTGACGAAGCCATCAGAAAAGCCAATGGCACTTTATCGTGCATCAGCAGATGAATGACGAATAGGTCCAAGGAGATGGTACTTCCCCTCTATCGGGTGCTGGTCAGACCGCAGTTGGAGTACTGCGTGCAATTCCGGGCGCCGCACTTCAAAAGGGATGTGGATAACCTGGAGAGGGTCCAGAGAAGGGCCACTCGTATGGTTAAGGGCCTGCAGACCAAGCCCTACGAGGAGAGACTAGAGAACCCGGACCTCTTCAGCCCCCGCAAGAGAAGGTTGAGAGGCAACCTTGTGGCTGCCTATAAGTTCATCACGGGGGCACAGAAGGGAATTGGTGAGGTTTAATCACCAAGGCGCCCCCGGGGGGTAACAAGAAATAATGGCCACAAGC
>NW_005841909.1:3448125-3449537 GCF_000455745.1 Alligator sinensis | reverse complement strand
ACTCTTTCCTGCCTATGCAGGGGGTCGGACTCGATGATCTATTGAGGTCCCTTCTGACCCTAACATCTATGAATCTATGAATCTACATTGCTTTTGTTCTGACAGAAAAGCAGCCTCTTCAGGATGAAAATATCAATTAAAAATACTATTTCCTGCATGACCATTAAAAGTCCCGAATCGATTCGAAGCATCCACATCGATTTGGGAAAGCTTCAGAAAAGATTCGGCTATAGACTAAACAGGCAGATGATGCAGCTGCCTCCAGCTTGTAAATCTGTTGGGGTTGGTGGGGAAGGGAGAGGGAAAGGGCATGGGGGAGGGAGGGAGGGATTGGAGCTGGAACTGGGGCAAGCTGCCCAGCCGGAGCAGGCAGCATGTTTCTCAGGGCGGGAAGCACGGCATGCAGGCATGGCAGCGCTGGGAGCGGAGGCTCTGCCCTGCTGCAGCTTGTCCAGCTGGGGCGGGGGGTGGTGAGTGGGATGCGGGCACGGCTTACACCAGGCGGAAGGGGGAAAGCAGCAGCAGGGCACAGCCCCTGCTCCCAGGGCTGCCGTGCCCGCATCCTGCGCCCCCCAGCACCAGCTGGCAAAAGGCAGCAGGGCAGAAGCCCTGCTCCCAGCGCTGATGCAGGCGCAGTAGCTCTGGAAGCAGGGGGCTATGCTCTGCTGCCACCAGAGCGAGCTGTGCCTGCATCGCACTCCCCTTCCCCAGCCCGGCTGGGCAAGCGGCAGCAGGGCATAGCCCCCGCTCCCAGCGCTGATGTGGGTGCAGCAGTACTGGGAGTGGGAGCTTTGCCCTGCTGCTGCCTGCAGCGAGCTGCACCTGCATTGCACCCCCCCACCCCTCATGCCAACTGGGCCAGAGAACGGGGTTACCAGGGCAGCTATGGGGGCTTCTCCTGCGGCTCCCCCCACCAAGGCAGAGGCAGGCACAGCCAAAACCCCCATGGCTGCCCTGCCTGGCCCTGGTCTCCCAGCACTTGAAAAAAAGCCCTGTACTCATCACCTCTGGCAGCGGCGATCAGGGCTTCTGGGGGCTCAGGGCAGAGTCTCCCCCACACAGCACATCCCTCCCGCTTGGCACCCACAGGGCAGCTGTCACATCACGCAGGTGCAGTGCAGCTCAGCAGGGTGCCATGAACTGTCTAAGAGCTGGGGCTGCTCCATGCATCAGCCGGAGCCTGGCAGTGCTCAGCCCCAGCTCCCAGACAGCACACACTGCCCTGCCAAGCCATGCTGCACACACGCCATGGGGCAGCTGCCATGCAGGTGCCATGTGGGGGGAGGAGGCAATTCCCACTGCCCCCCACTGCATAGGGGGGCTCTGCCACAAGCCCTCAGAGCCCCCGATCTCAGCTGCTGTATCTGGTTAGGGCGGGGCTTTTTTTTTTTTTTTTTTTTTTGATGGTCAGA
>NW_005841909.1:3445371-3448086 GCF_000455745.1 Alligator sinensis | reverse complement strand
ACCAACCAGGGGGGCTTCCCCTGCAGCTCCCACGGCCCAGGGAGAGGCAGGCACAGCCGAAGGAGCCATGGGAGAACCTGGAGTCACCCAGCTGTGCCTGCCTTTCCCCAGCCGATCCAAATCTCCGAATCGGCGGCAAATAAGCGCTGAATCTCCGATTCTGATTCAGTTGAATCAAATGTGGACAGCAATTCGAATCACTGAATCAAATCGCTGTTCTCTGAATTGTGTGGGCCGTCTCCAGATCCCATCCTTGTCGCCATGTGCGAGCAGCGGGGAGCGATCCGGGCCCTTTTTCGCGCCGCGCAGGCTACACCGAAGATGGTCGCGGTGCAGGCAGGAAAACTTGCTTGAGGTGCGGTTACAGACAGGAAAGAAGAGAGGCGGACAAGAGTTCTAAACTCGCGAACTCTAGCCCAATCCAGCTGAGGGCTCTAAACACGCGAGCCCGTCGTGTCAACCGAAGAAAGTACTCGTACAAAAGAGCTCTAATCCTTTTGTTCACTCACAATTCACTCACACGAAGTTTGCTAGGCTCCGTGGGTCCTTTTTTGCGCGCAGGGAGAGGGATACGTCAAGGATTGCGAACGGCGACGGGGAGAAGAATCAATAGGTGATCAGTCTATCGATCAGCAGCCTCAGGTCAAATCTCCGTGGAGGGACTCTGCAGCGTGCTCAAAGTTCTCCAACTTGGGCGGAAACCACCCAAGCCTTTTATACAGCTAGCAAGCCAATCACTAGCTGCCACGTGTGAATAATTTAACGCAAGCCAATAATGGGACTCAAATTAGAATACAAATGGCGGGAACTCTTTGCACCGAGCATTTCTGTACTGCAACAAGAAATGCACCCCGCAAAGAAAGCTACAATTTGGCGGGAAAATAATTCAGCGGTGCCAAAGCACACACAAAACAAAAATCACACCCTTTGGGTTGTGACATGAATCAGCCGAATCCTAATCGAATACTTCCCTATTCGCACAGGCCTATTAGAAAGATCACAGTAACTCAGTACAGGGCTTTTACTTCTGTCCTATCTGCCATGTTACACTGAAAGTATGAAAATGTATAACTGATAAACACACTTATGGATAGATGAATGCAGACAGGTAAAACTAAAACAGATACATTGTACCTGGTTGCAACACCACCACTTTTATGGTTTACCCATTATATCCTCCTTCTTAGCTGCATATAACCTTCTGCATTTTGTTCTTACTTTTTTGTTTTGAAGTTTTCTAGCTTTGGTCTCTGGCTACTGATGATTTATATTTCCTATTTGCTTAAAAGTAGGTCAGTTGTTTAAGTCCAAGAACAATACAAAAAACACCTTTTTCCTAAAAAGAATTATGTATAGCTTTGTTCTACTCCCAAGATTTCCCATCCCCCTGGACTTGCTAGTTTGCTCCTGACTCGCCAGTTGTTGCAAGGGAAGCATGTTTGTTCTACTTGGCAACTCTTAACTAGTTATCAAAGAGCTTTGAAAAAAGATTAATTGACCTTGTTTTCTATGTATGATGCTTCTATCTGGTCCAAAGATTTCTTAAGTAAAGGGAATAGCCCTGTAAGCCAAATGGAGTACACAAAATAAATGGAATATGCAAAATTGAAAAAAGGGTTACATACAATACCTATATTTTCCAAAATTATATATTTATGTATTTCTTCTCCTGCAGCAAATTAGAATTCATGTAACCTTCATAAGTCAGAAGTTTGTGTATCTAAATAAAGTGCTATCCAGCTCACAAGAGACTGTAAAATTATTTTCAACTACTAATAGGACTTGATTCTTCAATCAGGGTTCTTCTGATTAAATGTCTAGCCATTTGATACTTCCAATCCTTTGAGAAGCAGTATAAGACAGGGGTCTAGTAGGTCAGCTGCCCCCTGAAGAAATCCATCCACAGTGTAGGTATATTCTCTCATATTCTTAATATAACATCAATTTTCATATGCAGTATCGTAGAATAGAGATGGTCACAAATGGCAGCCAAGCAATCCTTGTCAGTACTCTCAGCCAATGTCTGTAGGTGACAATCCTATCTCAACAAATTACCCAGAGATTAAGGAAAAAGCAAGTTCCCTTACCCTTTGTTACAACTCCCTCAAACAACTGCAGAATAAAACCTACACCAAATCACGTTCTTAATACCGGAAGGAGGGACCTAGGGAGAGAGGAGAATTTTAAACCTATGTAGAAGAGCACAATCCGGTGACCTTTTCTATAACACTGTTTGTTAAAAATCCATTACTGTGCATTACTTCAATGAACGTGCCATTTGGATAAGAGGATCTCATTTTAATTCTGGTCATGCAGAACCCTGAAAAATGCCAATCAAAATGCATGCCTAGTTATGTCAGTAAATAGAGAAACACCTTGAGAGCCCATTAAAAGAACGAGTCTCTTTAGTGCTAGTTTTAGTCAATTTCTGTGGATAAGTGGGGAAAGCCCTTGACACAAAAACAGCCAATTTAGTAAATTCAGACATTCATTTGAATGCCTTGAATGCCTTCATTTATCATTTGTCTAAAGAGCAGTGTTTATGGTCTGTATGGAGGAAAAGGCACTTCTGAATTAGAGACAGTCAAGCCAAGGTTATTACGATGACTTTCTTTAGAATGATTAAAAAGTTAAACAAAACGAATTAGCCATTTCAGAGTATACAGGATAAGTGATTATGCGTGAACAGCTGCTTTAGAACGAATGTCTGTCCTA
>NW_005841909.1:3441731-3445340 GCF_000455745.1 Alligator sinensis | reverse complement strand
CAGGAATTTCATTTTTGTTCAAGATGAAGCATCAGAAAGTATCTAATATCACAGTGCTGAAAGTCTTGATAGAGATCTTGAAATAGTAAAGAACTCCCTAGCTCATCAAAAACAAAAAGCTGCAACATAAATCTTATTATAAGCAGGGATATATATTTCCCCTTGTGTTTTTCTTTTTAAATTGTGTGGATAAATTAGCACAGTTTGCACAGCTACAGAGTGTGTGTTGGGGGGACATACAGGTTTGAAATACTCCAAGCAGAGCATCCATCTGCTAATAGTCAATGAAGAGAACAGTTTTAGAAAGCCTCCCACTCATTTTAAAGCGAGGCCAAAAGAACAGAGCAGAACACACCTTGCTCCCCTCTCACAGTCAAGGGCTTACAGCACCAAGACTGCGATATATACATATAAAGGTAAATAAAGAAATAAAGCACCCTCGGACTCGAATGATGAGTCAAGCTAAGATTCAAGCCTCTATGTCAATGACAGAACATGTATAATCTCTTCAGAGGATTCAGGCACACGATAAAAAAAAAAAAAATAAAAGATTTTACTCTGCAGGCTTGCCAACAGAAACAAGAAGAAAAAGTTTATTCAATCTGTGAGAAAGTGCTGCTGTTTGGGCATGCAACGTACTGCTCTCTTATCAAGATGTATCACTGAACAATGCTGCATTAACAGCAAAAATAAGCCTAAACCATAATCCTCACCATCCAAAAACAAACAAACAAAAACAAACAATTAGGCACTAAAAAAGCCTCAAATATTCAAGGACCAGAGCAAGGAAACTGGCTTTGCCCACTTGGGATCCAAAAGAAACCAAACTAGGGATCCAAATACAGACTGAGGAATGACAGGCTAGGATGCAGTACTGCAGAGAAGGACCTGGGGGTTACAATGGATCTGAGCCAGCAATTTGCCCATGGATGCGTTTTTATACCATTCTCCAAGAGCTCAATGCACACTCCTAGCGAAGGAGACTCCAGAGTATGTAAGGGCACATTTACACTTCAAAGTTTTGGTAGAGTTATACCAGATGTCCTCATTTTCCCCCTTCTTCCCGACTGTGGAGAGTTATTTTTATCTCAGCAAAGTGACTCTTAGCAGCAACTGCATCTACATTAGGGGTTTCATCAGTATAGCTCTACCTGGAAGCCACTCTATTCCTGTGTTAATGGCCTTTGCTACGCGTGTCTGTGGAGGGAAACCAAAAAATATTACCCACTGAAAGTCTCTTTCTGCTGGCAGGCTAAAACCTCTCAAGCTCATCTAGTAAAGTGATCTGATAGTGCGTTTTAAATGTGTCAAGTGAGGCATTCAGGTCTGCTGACAATGAAGAACTTAAAAAGATTCCCCACGTACATAATGATTACAAAGCTGCAGAGTCTTATGACACACCCCAAACACATTACAAAGATTTTTTTAATGGTCATTATGCCCACAACATACAGCCATGACACTGAATAAGTGTTCTTTCACTACTGTATGTCCCCATAAGGCATTCAGATGCGTTAGAAGAAATGTTATGATATGGCAATGATATTTCTGAATCATAATTCATTGCATAAAAAGGAGTAGGTGCACAGTAAATGTATAGTCATGTACAGCATATAATTTCCCAGGAGTTCAATGTTAACTGCTCTTTCAAGTACAGTTTCATCCAAGTCCATTTACCATTAGCAGTTTGCCAACACACACGGCACACATCTTGCACTCTAGAGGGAAAATACTATCAATTTACTAGGAGCCCTGTTAGACTTTAAAAACATGCTTTGTGGTTTAAAGTAGCATGCTTTACTACAAGAAAAAGGTACTGTATTCAGTTGGGCTATATCATGTAATGAGAGAGATGAAAGCGCCGAAGAGAAAATAATTTACTGGGAAGTGTACTTTAGAATGAATTATATGAGTGTGTTTAACACCAATTTTTTTGTAACAAAAAACAATTCAAGCTAGAGAGACACACGTAGAACTTCAGTTTATTATGGCAACCTAAAGCAAAGCTATGTTTTAAACTCGCCCAAGAAATCTTTCCTTTCAAAGCTAACACGAGTTATTTCAGCAGCTTGTCATAAAAATGCAGATTGTGCCCATTGTTAAAAGGGAACACAGGGGGTCAGTTCCTTTCTGGCATACTAAGTATGAAGAGAATCCAACCAATTAATAACCAAGCTTATCTCACTATGAATGGTATTGTACAAAGTGGTTGTTTCAAAGAAGAAAAAAAAAAAAAGTTTTGCCCAGCAAAATAAACTCTTATACAAATAATCACGGTTATCTTGAGATAAATAATAGATCCCAATTCCCTATAAGCAGTTTTAAGGGCTCTAGAAGTGATATATGGTATTCTAGTCTAACTTATTATATATTATAACCAAAATAGAAATCTCTTAAGCCTATGGGAAAAAGGTAACCGAGTCTAAAACTTCAGTGTTTATAAGCGAGAAATTTCACAATTGCACAGTAATTTAAAAGTCACTTTCCCTAATTTGCCTATCAAGATTTGTGTTTCCCTGGACACAACTGCTATCCTTACCTTTAGCCAGTTAATGAACTGAGAAAGGAAAGGGATTGCAGAAGAGTAAAAAGAATGAATTGTCAAATGTTCCCTTTAATTCATGGGCCAAAGCCTTGGACAGATTTTAATCATCATCATTATCCTCGATTTTTACAATAATTAGTCCAATCAACATTTAATCCAGGAAGAAAAAATTCAGTTTGCAAGAGTGCTTTCACAATAAGCAACTAGAAGGGAAAGGGCTGTAAACAGCCTTCCTTGAAAGTGAAAGAAGGAAAGTTGAATTTGTTAATAGGAAAAAGGGCAATTCAGCACAGAGGTCTTGGAGGGCAGTTTAGCACATATAGAAACAATCACTCAAAACAATGAAACAGGTAGAGATCAGAGTCACTAAGGCCTATATAGCTTCACTCCTCACCCTGCCTGCCACCAACGCAGTAACATCCTGCTCACTCTCACTTGTGCTCAAGTCAGCAATTAGGAGCCCAAAGAGGTTCAGGATAGGATGCTGCATCCATGCACCACTGAGGCTCTGGAAGACACGGAGCCTAAATACATCCCTAAAGGGACAGTCTCTCTAGGTAGTCTTTTCAGTGCTTAACCACCCTCATAGTCAGAAAGTTCCTCCTAATCACCAACCTAAATTTCCTCTGCTGTCATTCCTGGAGGCCACTTCTCCCAGCCAGGTCACAGAGAAAAGGCCATCACCATCCTCCCTCTAATTGCTCTTTAGATATTTCAAGACTGTTATCAAATTCAACCTCAGCCTTCTCTTCTCCAGATTGAACACCCCTACCTCTTTCGGTCTTTCTTTGTAAGTCATGCTTCCCAGTCACCTTATCATTTTTGTTGCCCTGCACTGGTCTTTTCCAATCTGTCCACACCCTTCTTGAAATGTGGGACCCAAAATCGGATGCAGTACTCCAGGTAAGACCTCACCAGCTCTGAATAAAGAGAAGATTTGCAAATGACATTCCTGTTGCCACAATCCAGTATGCTGTTGGGGTTTTTGGTTGTTGTTTTGTTTGTTGGGTTTTGGTTTGTTTGTTTTTTTTGGGGTTTGTTTTTTTTTTTTTTTTGGGGGGGGG
>NW_005841909.1:3435400-3441700 GCF_000455745.1 Alligator sinensis | reverse complement strand
GGTGGGGGAGCTGCAGTTAAGAGAGACTGTTGGCTCATATTCAGCTTATGGTCTACTATAGCTGCCAGATCCTTCTATGCAATACTGAAGCATAGCTAGATGTTGCCCAGTCTGTATTTGTACATACAATTATTCCTTCAAGTGCAAGACTTTGCACTTGTCCGTGCTGAAACCCATCTGATTGATTGCAGATAATTTTTCCAGGTCTTCCTGGATCATATCCTTGCCCTCCAGAGCATCTGAAACTCCAGACAGTGGTTTCATCCACAAATTTACTCCATCCCATCACCTAAATCACTCATGTTAAACAATACTGGACCCAGGACAGGCCCCTGGGGGAACCCCCACTTGATACCTCCTCCCACCTAGGTACTGAGCCACTGAGACTGCTCATTGAGCACCATGTTCTAGCCAGTTATGTATCCCCCTTACACTAATTTCATCTAGTTTGTACTTCTTTTGCTTGTTAATTAGGATGTCGTGGGAGGCTGTGTCAAAAGCCCTGCCAAAATTGAGATGCATCACATCCACTGCTCACCCACATCCACAGAGCCCGTCACCTTATTGGAGAACGCAATCAGGTTGGTCAAGCATGGCTTGCTCATGGTGAATCCATGCTGGCTGCTCCTGATTGACTTGTTCTCCTCCGAGTGCCTTAAAACAGTTTCCAGGAGGATCTGCTCCACGATCTTTCCAGATATTGTGTCAGACTGACTGGTCTGTAATACCCCAGATCCTCCTTCTTCCCTTTCTTAAAAGATGGGCACTGTATTTGCCCTTTTCCCGTTATTCAGGACCTCACCCAAACTCCATGAGTTCTCAAAGAGGATAGCTAACAGCTGTGAAGTTACTTCAGCCAATTTCTTCAGTACCTCAGGGTGCAGGCCATTCAGCCGGGCTGACTGAAATCATCTAACTTCTCTAAGCAATCCCTAACCTGTGCCACTAGTACTCTAAGCCAACGTTTCTCAGCCCATAGGCTGCAACCCATAAGTGGGTCGCAAGAATATATGACAAGGTCACAAACAAATTTTAAAAATGGATTCTCCTTTAAAGGAGAAAAACATGGCAAACCCTGGGTTTTCCTTTGCAGGCTGGCAGAGCTCCAACCTGCGAGAGGCTGCATGGGGCTCCCCCATGCCCCAAACACACATCCCCCTACACCCACCCCCTGCCCAACACACTGGGGGCAGGGGGCAGCAGATCGGGAGTGAGGGGCACCAGCAGGGCCAGAGGGCTGTTTTCTACTTATGCTATTTACTCCGTCGGGACTGGCCGTCGATGTTTACAAATTGGTCCTGGCACAAAAAAGGTTGAGAACCAGTGCACTAGGCCTTTCCCACAAGAAAGGAAAGACGATGTAGCCACACCCTGCTGGATCCTGGAAACCAGTGAGAAAAGGATGACCAACCAAATATGAAAATGAGGAAATGATCACAAGGAAAGGAAGAAAACAAGGAGAGACCCATGACAGTCATAGGACTAGATTTCAAGAAGGATGCAGTCAGTAACAAAAACAACAGACCAAAGAGGCTGACACTGAAAGAAACAGAGGCTTTAATTTTTGACCAGAAGGATGAGTCTTTCAAAGCCTTAAGAAAGGTCTACTTCAGTGGAGTGCAGAAAGTAAAAGCCAAACTGTAGGGGAGCCAGGATAGGCTTGAGAAGGAGAACTTCGAGGTGAGTTATCAACTGCACACCTGACGTTTTGAAGGTGGAGAAGAAAATGGCATGGGGTGGCAGTTGAAAACAGAAAGGAGTTGAGTGAGCATGGAGGACACCAGGGCCTGCACGCACCTGAAAAGGAACAAGCTAGAAAAAGTGGAAGGGGATGAGAAAGGGGCTAAGGAGACTGGCCACCAGAAAGGGCTAGTCAAGGAAGTTAGAAACTGAGATCAAACAAGACAGTTTAAAGTCAGTGACAGCATACCACCTCACTTGTCTTGGCCCCTGCTGTCTGCCAACTCACTGCTTTCTTTTTGTTAAATAAAAATGTCCTTTATTTCTATTCCTTTGTATCCATCTCTTTTGCAGTATAAGAGGCTATGAGTAATACTGGTAAGAATCAGACCTCTTTATATGCACTTAAGATAAACCAGATATCAGTGAGGGCAATGCAGTAAGCTTTAAGATCCAAAAGAAGAGAAGGTGAAAGTGTTTTCAGCAAACATCTTCAAAGAGGGTTTTACATCTAGCCAGAGATGTACAAATTCCATTAGCTACATTTATATTCATAAAGGCAGTAAGCAAAACAGTTATTGGTTTGAAGGCTTAAAAATACATGTTGATAGCCCGGAAGTTGAATTAAATATTAAGTTACACAGCTGCACTCTTCAAACTTCAATTTTAAACATGTTTAAGTATCTGTGGTTGAATTAATTTAGAAGTATCTGTGTCACAATTATGCTATTGACCTTTTGTCCCCTCTGCCCGTCCTTTCTGAACCACTGAAGACTCACTGGAAGCAGCAGTGCTCAGTTATAGTTGGAAGTAAATTGTCTTGAATCTGACACTAATATAGCAAGAACAGATTGTCTGCAAGGAAACGAGAATAAACCAGCTATTTAGAGAGATTATATAATCTAGTGTAGTGCTGCAAAATAAGATTTAAAGAGACAGAATCCAAAATTTTCGTACTGCAAGTACCTACAAATCCATGCAATACAACAGGGATTTCATGAAGCTCAGACAGTAGTCATAAAAATAGTTATTAAAAATAAACAAACAAACAAATAATGTTGGTCAACCGGTTCTTCCCAGCAGATTATCTGTGATCGGGTTTAATTAAGTAGTTTCCAATTAATATATCATGTTCTATTTATAGCTCTTGCTCCTTTTTACCGAATAGTGGCACCATTTCAGGGGGTACATTTTTTCCTGATGTCAAAGCCTTAAAACAAAGGCTGAAATGCAATTATTCTCACCTTACAGGATTTGCTACTGATAAAATGTGTCACATCTGAACGGAATATACCTTTGAGGTGCCAAATACAAATACTTGTTGATTGTGTGAAATTGAATATCAAATCCAATAATACAGTAGAGTATATTCAAAATGAAAGAAAGACTGAACTGTGGATATGGACAAAGGCAATGAATATCAACTATCACAGATAAATAAAATAGCATAAGTAAGTAGGACTCAAATTTTTGTAACTAGAAATACTTCAGATAAACAAGCAAAAGTAACATTTATTTCATGCAGTGAAGTCAGAAAATATGAACCTCCATAAACTACTGCATTATAAAGTACAAGAAAACAAGCAGCTAAGGCATAAATGACATGGGAAGTTAATACTGTATACAATATACACTCCCCCAAACTCGGGAACTTTAAGCTTCAGGGCTGAGACTGTCAGCACCTTTGTTTGGAGACTACATAAAACACTAAATAATAAAATAGAAAAATGATTGTTGGAAAGCCCAACACTATTAAACAGAAGATGTCTGGGATTATATTCCTTTACTCCTCCAACAAAAATAGGGAGGAGGAGAACACACAAAGCCACCAGTTACCCTGTATAGGCGCTCAATAGAAAACTGCTTTTTACCCAGTCCAAAAACAGCCTATAATCACAACTCTTAAAAAGTAAAATCGCCAGAGAATAACATCTCATATTCTGTGACTAAGTTAGCCACCACCAACTGCTCTATACAAAGTGATTACATTGGATACCATGGGCCAAAAAGCATCCCTGTTTTAATGGTGCTGAAAACAGCAAAGATTAATTTGGCTCCGTTCATATTTCTCTTTTTTTCAATGTTTTTATAGCAGGCTGCCATCCTATTGCTGGACCTTTCCCCAGATTATGTCAAACACACAGGTTGCTGGCAAACAGACTCGGCTTATTGACAGACATGCCAAGACTTCTCAGACCACACACAGCCCGTGTGGCTGCTCTGTAATGCAGCAGGTGACAAGTCCAGAAGTCCTTGTGTCCGACAACCTGTCTCTGCTCCCTATAAAGCGTTCTTTCATTTGGCAGCACCCCTTGCACAGCACAGTAGGAGACAGAAAATGAGCTATTTGTCCTATTAACAAAGGCTGCATACATCCTTGAATTAAGAACTGTTAACATGTAGAACAAACATCTCTTCCAGAAGGAAGGTATCTGAAATACTTAAATAAATCAGTATTTCTTTATGAAACCCAACAGTAACTTATTTCACCAGTTCATTTGCAGCTAGGTACACTTTGCAAACACAAGCCTTCTGAGATGAGCAAGCAACTAAGTAATTATACCATGTATAAATTATGATTGCATTGAGTATTTCATCTGATCAGATTAAAAATGCATTTTTCCCGTCTTTGTTCACTGTAGTTTATAACAAACAGCCAAAGAGCAATATTTTTTTCAATTAACACTTGTTATATTTTTTGTTTAAAAAATACAAGGTAATGCAAATATTTTTGAAAATTGTACTGTAAGTGAAGATGCAATACTATTACTTTTTTTTAAATAAAGCACAAGTTATAGTGGCAGGGAAAGATTTTATAGCTACGTAGCTCTATTTGTCTTTATTGATCTTGCAAAATTCAAAGTTTGATTAAAAACACTAGGCTCTCTCCTACTCAAACAGAAGCACAAAGATGGTCCCTACCACCCCAAAGAGCAGTATGTGCAACACAGACTCTTCTAGCAGTGACTACAGACTCAGCAAACACAGTTGTGCACACCAGGGACCAGTTTCTCAGACTTGCAGCAAGTAAGGTGCAGCCTTGCTATATGGAGATTAACAATTTTTTTTGAACAAAAGGAAAATATCCATGATGCAGGGAAGGCAAAGAAAATGGATAACTACAGATGAATGCAGACTTAAAAACAAAAAACATTTCTGTTCTAGAAGCGTTTGAGAGAAGTGTTCAATTCAGGTAACTGATTACTAGGGCTGTGAGAAGCTTCAGTTCCCAATTTGATTCGGTGGAGATTCGGCCCGATTTGGTGGCCAAATCCGAATCGAGTCAACAGACCCTTCAATCTCTCCGAATCAAATCAGAACCCTCCGAATCAATTTGGAGAGATTTCAGCAATTTGAACATAGACACAGCTTTAAATGTTTTTTCTACATACCTCAAGGTACCAGGCGGCTTGTGAACGCTGTGATGCTGGGGCAGATGGAGCATCCCAGAGGAGCACAGGGGGCTCCCCAGCATGCTTGGGAGCAGACGGGCGGGGGTGTCGTGCGTCATCCCCAGTGTGCTCGGCAGCAGACCACTTCCGGATCCGCTGGGGAGCGCATAGGGGGTCCCCCCGTCTTAGCAACTGGTGCCTCCTGGGTCTGTGGGGGCACCTGGGGTCTCCCCACAGACTATCACCAAGCCAGCAATGCAGGGGACCTCAGCATGCTCAGCAGCGGACCCAGAAGTGGACTGAATTACTTTCGGTCCACTTCCGGGTTCACCACCAAGCACACAGGGGGCCTCCCTGCGCTCCTTTGGACGCTCCATCTGCCGCAGCATTGCAGCGTTCACGAGCTATGCCTGGTACCTCGAGGTATGTAGAAAAAACATTTAAAAGATGCATCTGTGTCCAAATCGCCAATTCTCCGAATAGGTATCGAATCTTCAGATTCAGATTTGGCCGAATCAAATTGGGGACAGCAATCCGAATCAACGAATCGAATCACTGCCCCCGATTTGGGCCAAATCTGAATCCAAATCAAATATGGCTCATTTCGTACACCCTACTGATTACCAGGGATCCAGGTTTTTCATTCACCATGCAGAAACACAATAAGACCCAGATTTTCTTATTTTGGGGAGAAAAACCTGGATTTTCTCTTTTTAAGGAGAAAAACAAAGGAAAAGGTGTGCTTACTGTGCGGGCCCTCTCCCGATCCCACCTGGATCGCCATGTGCGAGTTCTCTCTCGATCCCATCTGGGTCGCCATGTGCGAGCCGGGGGCGAGCCGGGCCCGTCTTTGTGCACGCAGGCTGTGGCCGGCAGCCCGGGTACACGGGGCTGGAGAAAAACCGCGGCGCGGTTTGGTACGCTCGAGCTAGAATCAGTCACGGAGGCGTAATGGTTGATTGAAAAGATTATTTACTTATACCCAAGGTGGTCGCGGTGTAGGCTGGTCAGCTTTCCAGGCACAGCTCCGCTTGAGTTCTCGGTGGAGGACTCTAATAAACTCGGTTCCTTGACCCCGGAGTGATTCAGGCTCCGCGGGTTCAAGAATTCGTTCCCACAGAGCAGCTGTATCTCCGTGAGTGTTACTCGGTTCCCAGGTCCCCCGGAGCTGTTAAGACTCCGTGGGTTCGACAATTGGGTCCTTAGGACAGGGATACGTCTGGACTGC
>NW_005841909.1:3426055-3435026 GCF_000455745.1 Alligator sinensis | reverse complement strand
AAAAAAACCACACCTTTGGGTTGTGACCCTTCCCCTTGCAGGCTGGCAGAGTTCCAGCCTGCAAGGGGCTGCTTCAGGCGGGGGGGCGGAGCAGGAGGACAGCGGTCAGGTAGGGGGCACCATGTCATGTGCCCACTCATACATGCACATGGCCACCAGACAACCTGGAGAGCAGCTCCCTGCAGGTAAGTCTGGCTGGGGGTGGGGGATTGAGGGCCCCATAGCAAGGGAGGGAGTTGGGCAGGGCTGGGGCCCAGGACTGAAACGTGCAGCTGCAGGTCTCCCGACAGGAGCAGAATGGGTTGTGGGTGGCTTGTCCAGGGGGCAGCAGTGGGAGAAGGGAGACTGGTTCTCCGCTGCTGCGTGCACTCCCGGGGGCACATGGGGGACACATGTCCCCCAAATTTGTGCAGGCATAGAGGCAAGCTGCCCACTGCAGGCTTGGGCTCCCCACCCTGCTGCCCTGTTCCCATAGTGCCATTTCATTTTAATCACAGAAAAACGCAGTATGTGGGTTTTTTAAATCAAAGAATTTGGTTTTGTTTTTTTAAAAATCGGCAAATATGCCATTTTTAAACAGAGAAAACCAGGATCCCTGATTATACGATACAAGTATTGAAGTCTGCTGGCATCACAAAATGGGGAAGATCGTACCGTATAATCAGAGATTCACACATGCAGCCAAAACCACCCAACTCTTAGGACAAAGGATGCTCAGAATTATCCTCAAGCAAACCTGCCTCCACTTCAGATATTGCATTGCCAAATTCCAGAAGGCTACATCCACTTCAGCACAGCATATGGCCTTATAGTGTGACTGGAAAACAGAGACGACCAGAAAAGAAAAGAATATTGTGTTTACCTGAATCCAAGACTACTTTGAATTTAAAGACACCCCCTCCCCCCAATTATTAGAGTCTGTAAGTGGAAATTATAAATGTTATAAGTTTCAGAAGGTCATCTGAAATTGGTCCCCCAATCTGCTGTGGCTTGGAAAGCAGTGGTGGGGGGGCAAGGGGCCACATACCTGCCCCTTGCTCCCCTACTCATTGTCTCCCCCCCATGCCTGTTTCCCTACCATGCAACCCCCCTGCCATAATACATTTTTCTGTCCCCCCTTCCCATCCCCTGCTCACCTGCCCCTGTACCCACCCTCCCCACTCTGCCTCCTTCATCCCTGCAGCCTGTCCCCACCACTGCTCCCCCCTAAAGCTTGCCCCTCTCGCTCCCTGCCCAGCCCCCTCTTTACCTTCTGCTGAAACTCTGCTCTCTTCTGGGGCAGCCAGCAGCAGCGGCCCCAGCTCAGGAGTAGCAACAGCAACTCCCAGCCATGCCAGGTAGGGGCTGGAAAAACCAGAGCCAAATCAGAAGGTAAGTGGGGGGACCAGTTGGGTAGCAGGGGAGCAGAAGGTGGGATGGCAGGCTACAGGAAATATGGGGAGTGGGAGGCTGCAGGTCCTGCCCCTCCCCACCACCACACACCCCTCTCACTGTCCCCACCACCACACACCCCTCTCACAGTCTCCCCCCATACCCCCCCCCCATGACCCACCTCCTCTTCCAAACAAGCCTTTATAGCCCAGGGCAGGTGGTACTGCAGCTCCAGCTTCCGCCCTAAGCGCAGGGCCAAAACCAGAGCTGAGCTGCCACCTGCTCTGGGCTATTCTTAATTCCAAAACAAGGGCTTTTTCCTCCTGTGCTGACTGGGGGGGGGGGGGGGCCCGCTGGGGGGGTGGGGGGGGGGGGGGGGGACTCGTATTGGATTCGTGTAAGCATGGTAGTTGATTTATGCATAGTCAGGGTATTTTTTCCTCCAGCTTCTTACTTTCCTGACGTTTAAGTTGTAAGGAAGCAGTTCGTCTTCATGGCCTAATGACTACTATATTTTTAAAAAAGCTAAACTGAAATTCAGGTCTGTAAAATGTTCATTCTTTCATCCTATTATACACTTCACTGACAGAAAAAGGAAAAAAGAATCTTATTAGCAGAACCTTCGAAGTCTCAAGTCCCGACAGCTTTGGACCAGATTCGAGGCAGGAGCTCACACCACGCCATGACCTTTCTCCACAGATAGCAGATAGTCCTCTTGGTGTCAGTTAGGCTATCTAAAGTGCACGACACTATCCAGTATGAAGAAAGGTAGCACAATAATCTGGCTCCACGTCAATTATGCTACAATTATTTAAGTATGCCTAACTATCTCCTCCTTGCTATTCACAGGCAGGCACAATTCTGACAGCCAACATTTCACTTTCTCGAGTTGTATGCAAAAGCCTCTACTTGAGGGAAAAATTATTTTGAAATCCTCCAAAGGAAATGAGAATGACAGATAAGATATCAATGGAAGCCCATCTACATCTTAATCACATGCCATCTTTTGACAATCTAATGTGACAAAATCAATCAGCTCTCATCTCACAAATGCACCAGGCAGCACCGATGATTAGCCAAGTGACAACCTGTGCCTATGGATATAAGCAACAGCAAATGAAAATGGAAGCATATCCAATTTCTAAAATAAAAGACTCTTTTCGTTGATTAAAAAATTGGATCGTGCAAACTACATTAAAATGTATACCATATCAGCATTGCCTTTTTAAGCTTGTGCACCTTTTCCCTGAGGTCTGTTTATATCTCTTTGAAAGCTAGGAATTCTCCCCCCACCACTGCCTCTCACCATCACACATTTTGTTAGCATAAACAAGTTGGCATAATCTTATTTTACTACTGTCTGAAAACAAAAGCATAGGAACATTTATTCTTGAACATAAAACACAGACAAAGCATTTCAAGGACATTACAACCGGATAAAGTAAAAAGCCATGGGAGGTTACTGGATCATAAAAAGGTATAGTGGACATGTCAACCTTGAAAAAACCCTTTTAAGCGATGATAGTACTGTCAGGTGCCATTACCATTCATCAGACAACTATCTGACCTCATAAGGCAGATTTATAAGAATCCAGCAAGAGTACAATGTAAAATCAGCAATTGGCAGAATTACAGGCTTGCCAACTCCATGGTAAATAGTACCACAAGGGGTTGAGGCCACATTCAAAACTAAAAATTAAACATAAGCCATCACATTTTGAATGAACTTAAAACCATGCATCAACAAAACTTGAGTCTGCAAGTACCGTTCTGTAGAGTCTGTGCTCGCGATTCCTTTCCCAAATTGGCATGAAATCCTCCTCCTATCAACGGTGTTTTACCCGGACCTATTAAGAGAGAGAAAAAAAAAAAGCACAGAGCTGTCAAATATAGTAAAATCTTATGAAAGCATTAAAAAAAAAAAACCCCACACCTTACACTGTAGCCCACTTTTATTCAATACTTTTATGATTTAAAACAGGACAAATTAGTCTGGGTTAGGAGGTAGATGACGGCTGCCTGGCACAAAGAACAGACCCAAGCAATTTATACATTCCTTGGAAAACCGGCAGGGAGACTGACTTTCCCAGGTCACGGTTTCACACCTGGTCTGCTACAAATGTAGTGGAAAAATGTGCTGTTCCTTCCTGTAGGCAGAACATTACATCCCAATCCAACCCTAACTTGTAAAATCCTTTTCAAAGGAAGCCACACAACAAACTGCTTGGCTTTTATTTTTTGTCTGGAGAATGTTCTGTATGGAAATACAATAACTAAAACATGGTTGCGGTGCTCCCAAGTGACTGCACTGCAGGTAACATATACAAACCTACCCATTAAAATAGCTGCAGTTTAAAGTCAGACAACTCTCCTGCAGCTGGGTTAGGATGTCCGGAACGACTGCATCCCTGCTATGCTAGTTTAAAGATGAAAATAACTCTCAGGAGAAAGTTTCATACTTCCTGCCACTCCTGCCTTTCTAAATTAGCATAAAGCAGTGGTCACCAACCAGCGGATCTCAATCCACCAGCAGATCTCGGAGCCTCTTGGAGCTGATTCGAGGCTGGGGTGAGGGGCTGACTGCTCGCGTGCATGCGCGCACACATGCCCCAGCCCAGCAGGTCAGTCCCTGGGGGAAGGAAGGCGCGGGGGCAAGATCAAGGCCTCCTGCGGTGAGGAACAGTGCCGCAGAGGCAGGAGCAGGGGTAAGTTGAGTGGGACCCTGGCCAGGTGGGACTTACCTGCTGGGGAGGTGCGCCCTCCAAAAATGTTTTCTTCCTCTGCCTTGATCTACCCCCCTCCCTCCCCACAAACTTACCTCCTGGGCACGGGAAGGAGGGGAGGAGGGGGTAGCAGCGGCACACAGTAGATCTTCCCCAGAAGTAGATTTTAGATATGAGAACATGCCAATTTGAGAAGCAAAATGCTAAATCCTGCAGCGCTGAAATAATTAAGTACTGTACTGTTCTGATTATAAGTGAACCCTGTATTAGACAGCATTACATTTTCAGGTTCTGTTTTCGGAAAAACAGCTTTTTCCATGAATACGAGTCCATGACTGCAGATAAAAAACTTGGAACTGCTACTGCCCTTTCAGATGCCCCTCTGGAGAATTAAGCAACAAGGAAAGGACCCAATGGCACTACAAATATTGCAAGTACAAAAGCCCAAACTTGTTCAGGGCCAAATTACAGGCCAACCTCAGGTATAAGTCAAGTGCAATTGTTAAGTTTCTTTTGGAGGAGGGGAAAAAAAAAAACCAAAACAAACAGACAGACTTAATTACTATATTCAAAACAGTACAGTAGTTAATTATTTGCAGGATACTCTGAACCCCAGCAGTTCTCTTTCTGGTAAGAAAAAAGGTGACATTTGTCCCCTGTCGTGCCCCCTTCTTCCCAAGTCACAAAAAAATCCTTCCATCTGAATAGACCTGTACAAGATACTTTCTGGAACCAAACACCATTCCTGAGTTGGGCTTTGGTGCGCGCGTGGATACAAGTACATAAAGGAGGGAAGTGTCATTTCAAAGGAGTTCAAGACATGAAGAGTACTGTATTTCTCCAATTAATAAACCCAAAACTGTTCCAGCC
The DNA here is from genome assembly GCF_000455745.1 of Alligator sinensis. NCBI lineage: Eukaryota > Metazoa > Chordata > Crocodylia > Alligatoridae > Alligator > Alligator sinensis. The sequence continues at coordinate 3,430,062 of NW_005841909.1, read as the reverse complement.
ATCTGGCAAGGTTGCACTGTACTAGGCCTTCTGGACTAGCCCCCTCCTTCCAAGTATTTAATTTTAAATAACTTTGAGAGAGGTATAAAACAGCCAAAACAACAGAACGATTTTGCACATTCTTGTGAGCCCTTTGAATCCGGCTGGGTTTTCAATGCTCTCCCCTCACTGTAGGGGTATGCCAACTTCAGCTGCCATTCATTTCACAGCTCTCTTCAGCCAAAGGGGAGGAAAAAAAGAAATAAAATAAAAAAAACCCACAAAAACCCAGAGGTTCTAGATGTGGAGGCTCCCCAGCTTAACTACGACAGATCAGGATCCTGGTAAGAAAACCAGAGCAGTCACCGTGGACTTCGGACACCCAATGTGTTGATAGCTTCGTAGAGGTTTAACCAGAGGTTCCCAAACTTGTTTTTACCACGTACCCCCTTCCAGAGTTAACAGCAGCCTGTGTACCTCTACCAACATATAATAATAATTGATATTTAAGGGGTTAAAATAATTAAAATTAAATCTGCCAGTACACAATTTCTCCAGCATATGTCTTGTGTACGTGTACCATAGTTTGGGAACTGATGTGGAAGATAAAAATCCATTTCTTTTTCATTCTCACATACCTAAAATAGTCAGATCACTACACTGGCCAAGACAAACGAATTAGCTACACACAGCTTTCCAACCCTGTCTGCATAACATTGTTTTAGCATTTCAGAGGAACAATTGCTAACCTGCGTTTCAAGACTGGCTCATCAGGTCAACGTATGTGACTAAGAAGAAAACAGAAGAATGGTAAAAGAAGGGAGAAAGAAGATCTAAGACATCAGTAATACAAACGGTGACACACCTGTTAAATCAACCAGGTGAGTAGTTGAGATCACCAGAACAACTCCAATGAGTAAAGTTTAAGAACATATGCAAGTATCTGAGATTGCATAAGAGCCAAGAAGAGTTGAAATTTGATTTAAATTCATTTGACCAAATGACAGTCAATGAAAAATGCTGATGTCGACAGACAAAATGTTTACACCAATGTGATCTGCATTACACCAAAGTAAAAAAAGCAAACAGCAGGGAGATTACAGAAAAAGTCTAAACTGAGGTAATTTAGCTAGGAACCCACTGCAGAGATATGGCAGACGGTCACCCTCCAGAGCCAGGGCTACTCGTGCTACCTCAGTGTCAGCTCCCCAGGTACAGCTGGGGAACAGGTATGGGGCCCTGGCAGCCGTGGAGGAGGAGGTAGGAGAGGATGCCTCCGAGGGAGCCGATGCCACTCCAAGCATGGCACAAGCCAAGAGCTACCAGGACACCGAGAGGAAGAGATGCCGGGTCCTTGCCATCGGCGATTCCATCCTAAGAGGAATGGAGGGGCCCATCTGTCGCTCTGACCCCATGGTACATGAGGTTTGTTGCCTGCCTGGAGCTCGAATCAGGACGTCACAGAGATGATCACGGACCTCATCCGACACTCTGATCATTGCCCCATGGCCCTCATCTACATGGGAACGAATGATGCAGCCAGGGGCAACCCGGACCACATCGTGAGAGACTACAAGGCTCTAGGGACAAAGCTCTAGAAGACAGGGGCACAGGTGGTTTTTTCTTCTATCCTTCCAGTGAGCAGACGTGGACGGCTCCACGAGACATGCATCACTGAGGTCAACCGGCAGCCTCGGAGCTGGTGTTACCAGGCGGTCTTGGGTTCTTGGACCACGACCTGCATTTCCGCACAGAGAACATGCTCGGGCGGGATGGACTTCACCTCTCCCCAAAAGGCAAGTGTGTTTTTTCTTCCATGTTGGCTGATCTCCTACAGCGAACTTTAAACTAGGTTCGTTGGGGGATGGGGACGCAGAGGAACACGAGGACACTTTGCTGTCAAGCCAGGTGACATACACAGGAACGGAGGGGCCCATCTGTTGCTCTGACCCCATGGTATATGAGGTTTGTTGCCTGCCTGGAGCTCGGATTCAGGATGTCACGTAGATGATCCCGGACCTCATCTGACTCTCTGATCATTATCCCATGGTCTTCATCCATGTGAGAATGAATGATGTGGCCATGGGCTCTAGGGGCAAAGCTCAAGGAGACAGGGGCGCAGGTGGTTTTTTCTTCTATCCTTCCAGTGAGCAGATGTGGATGGCACCGTGAGACATGCATCAGCAAGATCACCTGGAGGCTTCGGAGCTGGTGTTACCAGGTGGGCCATGGGTTCTTGGACCATGACCCGCATTTCCGCACAGATGACATGCTCGGGCGGGATGGTCTTCATCTCTCCCCAAAAGGTAAGCGTGTTTTTTCTTCCAGGCTGGCTGATCTTGTACGGCAAACTTTAAACTAGTTTCACTGGGGGATGGGGACGCAGAGGAACATGAGGACACTTCGCCATCAAGGCAGGTGACGCGCACAGGTAGTACCCAGGTAAGTGACAGGGGCCAGGGCAGACTTAGGAACAAGGGGGTGGCACGGGCACCTACAGGAGACCTCAAATGCCTCTACACAAATGCTCGAAGCATGGGGAATAAGCAAGAGGAACTCACCCTCCTGCTAGCTAGCAAAAACCCAGACCTAGTGGGGCTCACGGAAACCTGGTGCAATTCTACCCACAACTGGACAGTGGGTATCAAGGGATACAGGCTGTACAGGCAAGACAGAGCAGGGAAAAGGGGCCAGGGGGGCAGGGGTGTAGTGCTATACGTCAAAGAGCAATACACCCCTTCAATGATCAGGATGGGGTCAGAGGAGGGGCAAAATGAAGCGCTCTGGGTAAAAATGCAAGGGGGGCGTGGGGAAAGGGACTTGATAGTGGGCGTCTACTACTGCCTGCCCCACCAGGGGGACGAGCTGGACCTGGAATTCTCAGGTCAACTTGCAGAGGCTGTAAAGTCAAGGGACGAGGTTGTCATGGGTGACCTAAACTACCCAGACATCTGCTGGGAGGAGCACTCACCCAGGTCCGACCGCTCACAGAGGTTCCTAGCCAGGATACAGGACCTCCACCTAACCCAGGAGGTGCACAGTCCTACCAAGGGAAATGCCTTGTTGGACTTGGATCTTGCCACAGGCGACCCCTGGTGTGGAGTCTACGGGTACTTGACCACCTGGGTGACAGTGGTCATCGCCTGCTGGAATTTACTATCCAGTACAGGGTGGTGAAAGCAAGCAGCAAGGCAGAGGTCCTCGACTTCAGGAGGGCCGACTTCTGTAAGCTAAGAAGGTAAGTAGGAGAGGCATTGGGGTCTCAGAGCTTCAATGAGATGGAAGTCCAAGACAGGTGGTTGTTCCTCAAGGAGACGATCCTCCGAGCTCAAAGGGAGTCAGTCCCAATGCGCACCCAGGGGGGCAGGAGTGCTAAGAAGCCCCCATGGCTCGGCAAAGGCATCCAGGGATGCCTGAGGGCAAAAAAGGAAGCGTACAAATAGTGGAAGCAAGGGGCTATCACCAAGGAGGATTACACCTCCGTTGCTCAGGACTGCAGGGAGGCGGTTAAGAAGGCCAAGCCAGAGATGGAGCTAGGGCTAGTGACCAGAATTAAGGATAATAAAAAGTCCGGTAATCTGGTGGCCACGCCAGACAAGAAAGCTGATATTTTTAACAGTTTCTTTGCCTCTTTTCCTGAACAGGGACCAGGTTATCCCACCTACCAGAGGTAGGGACAATCTTGGGGATAGGTCTATCAAGCCTTCAGTTAGTGCAGATGTAGTTAAGGATCTTCTGGAAGGGCTAGACATTTTTAAATCTGTAGGTCAGGATGCCCTCCACCCAAGGGTGTTGAGGGAGCTGGCAGGGGTCATCGCAGAGCCCTTGGCCCGGCTGTATGAGCATTCGTGGTCATCTGGCCAAGTGCCGGGGGATTGGAAACTGGCTAATGTGGTCCCTATTTCTAAGAAGGGGAGGAAGGAGGACCAAAGTAATTATAGGCCTGTAAGCCTCACCTCAGTGCTCGGGAAGCTCTGGGAGAGAATCAAGGAGCACATCTGTGGGGGGCCTGCAGGGGAGATCATGCT
>NW_005841909.1:3423436-3424985 GCF_000455745.1 Alligator sinensis | reverse complement strand
TGTGACCCCAGCATTCATTCCTGCCTGTGGCAGGGGGTCAGGCTAGATGATCTGTTCAGGTCCCTCCTGACCCTAGCTACTATGAAACAAATACATAGGAAGTAAAAAGGCGGCACCGGGTAACGTGGGGCTCCTACAAGATAGGCTTGGCAATCTGGTGATTGCAGCAAACAAAAATGCTGACCTCTTTAACGAATTCTTTGCTTCCATATTTCTGAACAGGGACTGGGACATCTCCCCCACTAGAATTGTGGATGGACCCAGGGACGCACCGCCATGTCTAGGGTGGGGGACAACCTAGTTCGGGAACTTTTGGAGGGGCTGGATGTGTTTAAATCAGTAGGTCCAGATGCTCTTCACCCGAGGGTGCTGAGGGAAATGGCGGGGGTCATAGCGGGGCCCCTGGCACGGTTCTACGAGCGCTCATGGGGCACTGGCCAAGTACCAGAGGATTGGAAAAGGGCCAATGTGGTCCCCATTTACAAGAAGGGGAGAAAGGAGGACCCCAGCAATTATAGGCCAGTCAGTCTTACCTCAGTCCTTTGGAAGACCTTTGAGAAAATTATCAAGGAGCACATCTGCAAGGGCCCAGCATGGGAAGTAATGCTCAGGGGCAACTAACATGGGTTCCTTGAGGGCAGATCCTGCCCGACTAACCTTGTTTCTTTTTTATGATCAGGTCACAAAGTCCCTGGACGAGGGTGCCAGGGTCGATGTCGTCTTCGTGGACTTTAAGAAGGCCTCTGACAGGGTTTCCACCACATTCTCTTTAAAAAAAACTTGGCGACTACGGCACTGATGCCTACGCAGTCAGATGGGTGGCAAAGTGGCTAGATGGTCATACCCAGAGAGTGGTGGTTGATGGGTCGTTTTTGACCTGGAGGGATGTGGGCAGTGGACTCCCCCAGGGCTCAGTCCTGGGGACTGTACTGTTCAACATCTTTATCAGCAATCTGGATGTGGGTGTGGAAAGCATGCTGTCCAAATTCCCAAGTTGCGGGGCGAGGTGGGCATGCTGGAGGGGAGGGACAGAATCCAGCTAGATCTAGACAGGTTACAGAGGTGGGCGGATAAGAATAGGATGGGATTCAATGCAGACAAATGCAAGGTGCTGCATCTAGGGAGAAAGAACCAGCAACACACCTCTAGGCTGGGGAAGACCCTTCTTGTCAGCACAGTGGCAGAAAGGGATCTTGTTGACTCCAGGATGAACATGAGCTGCCAATGCGAGGAAGTGGTCAGTAAGGCTAAGCGCACCTTGTCATGCATCCAGATGCATCACAAGCAGGTCCAGGGAGGTGATCCCTCCCCCTCTATGCGGCGTTGGTCAGGCCACAGTTGGAGTACTGTGTCCAGTTCTGGGCGCTGCATTTCGGGAGGGATGTGGCTAGCATTGAGAGGGTCCAGAGGAGGGCCACTTGCATGGTCAAGGGGCAGCGGGGCAGGCCCTACAAGGAGAGGCTAAAGGGCCTGAACCTATTCTGCCTCCACAAGAGAAGGCTGAGAGTGGATCTGATGGCTGTTTACAAACTCACCAGGGGGAACCAGC
>NW_005841909.1:3408232-3423426 GCF_000455745.1 Alligator sinensis | reverse complement strand
GCTCAGTTCCCCCCTGGGCACCACTGGGGGTTACTAGGAATAATGGCCACAAATTGTTAGACAGAAGGTTCAAGCTGGACATCAGGAGACATTACTTTACTGCTAGGGCTGCCAGGCTCTGGAAGGGGCTCCCAAGGGAGGTGGTGCCCTCTCCTACCTTGGGGGCCTACCTTCAAGAGGAGGCTGGACAGATATTTGGCTGGGGTGATATGATTCCGGCACTTGTTCCTGCCCCGGGCAGGGGGGGTCAGACCTGATGATATGTTTAGGTCCCTTCTGACCCTAAGTACTATGAAACTATGATTTCACTCAGTCCAGTAGAGAATTGCCACTGGAAAAAAAAAAAAAAAATCAGGAATAAAACTCTACCATTTAATGATCTACCGTCTTAGGCTGCATCAGTCCATTTCCATCTTGGCATAGCCATTTGTTAAATGCACACGAGTCCCCCACCAGCTCACTGAGCCATTGAAATAGCACCTACTACCGCAGGACAGCTACAGCTCTAGAACGTTCCTAATCTTGGTACAATTAAAATTGGGTTTGTGTATGAATATCTACCCACACCTTAATTCAAATCATCTGTCTCAAGCAAGGTTTGCCAAGAACTCTACAAATGTGCAACAAGAGACAGTGCCTCCTCAGAAGCTTAGTCTAAATATGTCAAACAAGGGGCAAGGTCTAATGAATATTATCAGCCCCTGGCATGGATATCAGTCTGCTAGGAATCTGCTCCAACAGGGAGCAGATGGCAAAAGCTTTCAGTAACCACTCTATAGCCTGAATTACAAGAAATTCAGAGGCAGAAGCTCTATAACTTTTGCCTACTCCCCTACTCTCTAACATGCAGAAAGATCATGGGACCATAAATTGGAAAAACAGATATGCATCTTACCTTTGACATTTTTACTACCTTTTCAATCCTTATTGCTAAGAATTGCGCAAGAAAACAATATCAGACAGGTGCTAAAACTACATGCCATTAGCCAAACAAACCAACAAAGCTTCAGGCAGGTTATTCCAAGAGCTTGGTTGGAAATTGATATTCAGGTGCATAACAAAGAGATGAATAAAACTGAACAAAAATGCCATGGTTTTCTTCTTTAAAAGATTCCCTAGCTTGATTAGATGTCAAGATACTACATAATGGCCAGTTCGTCCAAAGAGAGTCAGGAGCAGATGCTAAAAGACAACTTCTACCATGACATTCACTTGTCCAGCTCCTAACAAGTTAAATAGGAACCGTACATGTGCACCTGAAAATACGGTTCTGCAAACAGCTAGAAAACTAGTCAGTTGTGAGACTCCAATTTGACTGTAAACTCTAATTTTACAATCAACTAAGCTGCATAAAGTTTCCCTAACCACCTTTATAGACTGAAAAGAACAGCTAATAATGTAACTTTTCAACTGTATAGCAAAATACTCCAGAAAAAACAGTCAATTTCAACCTAAACTCCAAATTCTCAACATGTATGGTACCCATTTAAAGACCAAACAGTCATCTTAAAGTTAGTCATTTAAGAAAAACCAGGAGTAATTACTCCACAAGAACAAATTACCATTCTGATTTACAATACCTGCATGTCTTAGCTGTCTTTACCTTTGCAACTTAAATACCTAGTAAGTGCTTCTTTTTGGTTTTTTGTTTTGTTTTTTGTTTGTTTTGGTTTTTTTGTTGGTATCTATTCTTACATTTAAGTTTCCCAGGTTTACCAACACAGAACCTGGAGCTATCTGGGGCTTGCAAGCAGAGGCAGCAGGTTCAGTGATTTACTCCAGTCCCACAGGACTAAGGGACTCCACAAAAAGGCTGCAGCCGTGTTAAGACCCATCGGTCAGTCGGCAAGAACTTCCTCAACTACATGCAGCACATCTCTGCCGTGTACCCGCCCCGCCGTGTGCGACTTTACCGAGCTCTCTACAGAGTGCCCGCAGGAGTGCTGAGCACTCAGTGGTGTTCAGCCAAACACTTGCCTTTCCTCTCAAAGTTAGGGTGGCATTAAGTCAAAGCCAAGAGCAAGGGAGGAGCAGATACACCACCCCAGACCACAAGCAGGACCGTACCGTCGGCAGGCAGAATCCTTTTCTGGGACCACTCACGAGTCACAGTTCACAATCTGCAAATGCTGCCTGGCCAGCACAGAGTGCCCCAAGGCACCTGGCTCTGCCTTCCTGAGCCTGTACATGAAGCAGTCTTGCCACCCACATCTCCTTAATGTCCTTTCAGTGTCAGGCTGCCAAGAGAGTGATGAAGCAAGCAACCCCTGCCTCCTGGGACTGTTGCAAGAGCCCCAGCACAGCAGCCTAAGGAAGAGAGCTCCGGGTACACACACAGCTGTGCCTCTCTCTCTTCACCTCCATAGTCACAGATGAGCCACGCTTCACCCCACGCCTGGAATAAGCACGCTCCACAGAAAACTATTTATAGCTCAGGTCCCAAAGTTGGAACATTTGGGAAAACAGTTTTGGTCAAAAATGTCATTTTTCCCCTCCGAACAGATGAGCAAGTACAGAGAGGAGATTATAAACAGAAATTGTCTTGCAACATTTCATAGAAAGTATCTGTTTCTTGACAGACCATTGTAAACTCTGAAGGAAAACCCTCTCTAGAACAAGCTAAGGAAGAAAAAGGCTTGATTTAATATTTGTTCCTTTACAAATCCATAATAAAGCCAGAAAAGAATGCAGACCGCATTAAATCAGGTGCGTCATCCCCCAGCGTTTGTACTAAGTAGACGCCAAGATTTAATATAATAAAACTTAATGAGCTTTCCTTTTAAGTTAGACCGTGAAACTCAAAAAAGCATAGGTCAATGCCCCACTGCAAATTCACGGCTGCGGCAGCAAAAGATTTAATAGTTTTGACTATACAGAAATCTTTAATTAAACTAATACTGAAAGATTCCTTAATATTCTCCCATCAGACAATTTTACAGATAACCGAACAGATATGCATGCTCCATGCCCTGCTGAAATGCTATGCTGAATAAATTCAGACTTTTTTTAGTTCATTCTTGCTCCTCAAATTCATCTCCAGCCCCCCACAAAAAGTCAGCAGCTTTTCAAAACCATCACACCAGAGGGATAAAATATATCAACGTGCTTCCACAGTGCTTCGCTCTGAACACTACACAGAGCTACAAAAAAATCAATGTGGGTCTAGCACAATGTGCAGGATTCAGCATTTTCATAGCTGCTAACAGTATACTCTGCAGTATTTCAATCATGTGTTGCTGTCAGAAAGATAGCACAGACAGGAAGACACGCAGCGCCCAAAAAAACAAACACTCACTTAAGTCTAATACAAGATTGCCACCTTCAGGAATTCAGGAGATAGGCACAAGGGAAGAGTTATTACTCATATAAGCTTCATACAAATGCAGGTTTTACAATGTCCCAGAGGAATAGCTCCACATCGCAATAAAAAAAAAATCCTGAAGAAGTCTGCACTCTCCCCTCCCTTCCCTGTTATAATTATGAATTTAATTTGGTATTTGTGAAAGTAGAAACCTAGAGCCAGGCAAAATACGGATACAACATGTTCAGCCTCCCCCATAAAGTTCTGCAAATCCCATACCGTCCTGCCCCACAGCTCTCTCTGTTTGGGACCTAAACTATGCTTCCAAGTTAAAACTTGTGGCCAGGCATGTCACAAATTAGCCCTGTACCCTCCCCAACTGCCACCTCAATCCCCTTCCCCTGCAAGATCTACTGTGCACCACACACGCGGGCTGCCAGTGCCACCTGCAGAGCCCATGCCACAGGTTAGCCACCCCTGAACTAGGTAATTCCACTGTGTATTAGCCTTTCACCTTAGGAGCCGGATCAGAAATACGAACAGTTTTGATGACATTTCCCCTGTGCCCAGTTTGCATTACGAGTAGTGTTACAGATCAGAACTAAAGTCCATTCAGAAAACTTGCTCATATGTTCTGGCTCATATGAAAACACAGCATGAAAACTCTCATTTAAAGTTTTTATTCTCATTTGTGCTGGAGTGTCATGGACAAACATTAAGAATTTGATTTCAATACAGAACTCATCCTGTGTAGTCAATTACCACGATTATCGAGCTCAATGGTTCTCAACCAAGATGCTACAGCAACCTGGGGTACCCTGAGATCCTTTCAAGGGTGTCACCGGCACCATGCAATGTTAGCATTGTTAGGTATGCAACATGATTCACATGATAAACCGAGATTTTCAATGGGAATTATGACCTGTTATATTCCTTCTGAGTTCTTTGCAATAGAAAAATTGCCCTACTATTTTTCTTCAGTCAAAAAAAAAAAAAAAAAAAAACCCCCCCCCCCCCCCCAAAAAAAATAAAATAAAATAAAAATAAAAAAACCCAAAACCAAGAGAAACCTAAGACCTGGCAATTTCTGAGGGGTGCTTCAAGTTAAAGAAAAGGTTGAGAACTGCTAATTTAGACAAGTGTTGCCCAATTCATCTATCCCCATGGGGCCGGTCCTTGGGTTGAACCAGGAATACAGGACCATGTCATCTCACCTGAGGGGCTCCCCACAGGAAGAGCAGAAGCTGCGTTAATTGTAGAGGTTCCCAGAGCCACAACAATTAACACTGCTGCCACTGTCCCACCACTATATTTCTGGAACCATGAGGCCTCTGCACTGGATGGCACAACTCTTGTCAGCTAGATCCAGCCTGCAAAGCACATCTTGATCTTGACAGTGACCATGTGTTTGGGTTTTTTTAAAGATAACAAAATAAAATTAACTCATCATTTAAGCATCTTTTTAATTTGACCCAGATTAATTAAAGTAGTATACAGCCTCAGTTGTATGTTTCTTCCCATTTGCTACTTATAAAGAAAAGAGTTAGCCACATGTACATGAATTAGTTTCCTAGTTAGTAAAACTTCAGCTTTCACACTTTTAAATCTCACACTTACAGCATTTATCTGTGCCAAAAAAACAATGAGCTCAAAGCTCAATTTATGTAAAAACACCACAAACGCAAAAGAAAAAAAATATATAAACGAGTCACTCAAGCTATACTTTGCAACCATCCCACCTTCCAATTTATAGACTTTCACGGTATCAAGCAAGTTGAAAGGCTCTGACCAAGCTATATCCCTTCATTAAGTTCTGCAGTTGAACTTAATGGGACTTTTATACCTAAGAATGAAGATGCCCAAATAGGAGATCAGGTGCCTAACTTTAAGTTTCTGCTTTTGAGAACTGTGCATGTAAATGAGTTCACAGCTTTGCTGCTGTACTGAAAGACTAAATAACTTGATGCTGCTTAACATTCAATTTGGGTTGGAAGTAAAAGGATTTATGCCACTATATTGTTAATAAAAATAGAATTTCAGGCCCTGACGTTGCAAATACTGAGCATAAACAAACATCAAACGGATTGAACTTCATTCTTTGACAGGAAAACTGGCTCTATAGATAAGGAGGGCAGCAGAATATCTGTAGGGTTGGCAGAATTCAATTTTTTATCATTTCAATAGCTAAAAATCCATGTTTATTTTTAAGCATTTCTTTTGATTTCTATTGATTTTTATCAATTTAAATTTTCAGGATTGCATGAAATTAAGGGTGTGGGGAGCCAACAATTTAGTAGTGCCAGTATACTGTTAAAAGCTTTATTAAAAAAAAAAAAAACACATTAAAATATATAAAAGTGAATATCCATAAACTGATAAAGCATACCTGCTTTAAATCATTCTGTTCATTCATCAGGAAAGAGCTGGGCGGGCAGGGAGCAGAAGAGGAGGGCAGCAGCACTCTGGAGCTCTGGGAACATGCGGACAGGCAGAGGCCACCCAGCCCAGGGTAGGAAGCAGCTCCCCGCTCCTTGCGGTCCCTTAAGGGGCAAGCCCCTTATGACAGGCAGCAGTGGAGAGGCAGCCTGGCCCCTTCATGGCCACAGCCTCCCACTGCTCTGGGCAGCACGGGGACAGCGGCTGGGCCCCAGGGGCACCCTCACATGCCTGGCATGAAGCAAGCCAGGTAGCAACTCTGGGAACATATGGAAAGGCCAGTTGACTGGGGCAGGACACGCAGCCCCCCGCCCCAAGGCCCAGCTACTGCTCCCACATTGCCTCTAGGAGCAAGAGGCCATGGCTGTCAAGGAACCAGACTGCCCCTCTCCTGGCCCCACCAGGCAGGGCTCGTCCCCTAAGGGGCCATGGGGAGCAAGGAGTTCCTTCCTGCCTCGGGGTGGGCAGCCGCTGCCTCTCCCCACATTCCCAGATCTCCTGCCTGACCCATGCATGATCATCACAGCAGGGGCCAAACTCCTGCCGAGCCTGACCTCGCCGGGAGTTTGGCACCCAGTCCCCAGTTGGGACCTGGGCAGAGCAAGCGGGTGGCAGCACCAGGCTCCTGGCTGCCAACAGCCCTGCCCCTCTAACCCCCCTCTCCCAGCACAGCCCCCAGCTGTGTGCATCTGTGTGTCCCACCCTGCCCCATCCCAGACCGCCTTACCCTCATCCCAGATTTTTTTTTTATTTTTTTTTTATTTATTTTTTTTTTACATCTCCTTTCTATAAATTTCGATGATATATGACGGAAATATTTTTCCTTCGGTCTGTGAGCAACAGGTTAGATCAACGTTTATCAATAAAAATCAAATCCTGTCAAGCCTAAATGTATGATATAATGCGACTACGGTAAAGCTTCCAACACTATCCTATATAACATTCTCACAAGCAAGCTACAGAAATATTCCATAACATGGGGGCACATCTAATTGAAAAACCACTCTCCCAGCACAGTTATCAGTGGCTCACTGTCAAAACTGGAAGGGTATTTCGAATGCATTCTTGGGCCTATATTCTTATTAAAGACTTGGATGATGATGTAGATACTACTCTTATAAAATTTATGAATAACACTAAGCTGGGAGGGATCACAAGCACTTTGTAGAACAAGATGAATTTCAAATGATCATGACAAACTGGAAAAAAGTGTCTGCAATCAACCAGATTAAATCCAATAAAGACAAGTGCAAAGTGCTGCACTTACCCTAGGAAGCCTACTGCTGCTTAGCCAAGTATTTTCCATTTTGTATTTTCGCATTTGGGTTAAAAGGGATCACAAACTAAATATGTATCTGTGTGATGCTGTTGCAAAACATGTCCTATTCTGTGTTGCAAGACATTCTACTCACCGCTGGTAAGATCTGAAGAGAAATCATGTGCCCAGTTGTGGGTACCACACTTCAAGAAAGATGATAAAGATAAATTGTAGAGCCTTCAAAAGGAGAGCAACAAAAATGAAGAGCCTAAGAAAATGTGATCCAAAGAAGAACATTTGAAGAACTGGGTCTCATCTAAAAGAGAAGAGACGGGGAGGGCAAAATAAACAGCCTTTCAATGTGTAAAGGTTGTTCTCTATGTCTACTGGGACAAAAAGAAAACACCTTAGTTTGCAACAGAAGAGATTTAGATTAAATAGTAGATTACGCTTTCAAACATGAGGGTGGTGAAGCCTGGAATAGGAGACCCAAGGAGGCAGCAAAACCTATTTCACTGAATGTTTTTAAGATCAGAGAAATGTAGCTAGCCATGTTACTCTGAAATCAAGTAGAAGGCGGGGTAGATGTATTTTTAAGACATCAGAAGACTGTCAGAGATGGTCTCTGTACACTTGATCCTGCCTCAGTGCTGGGAAGGTGACCAAAATGATCTCTTGCGGTGCATACCCACAAGAGCGCACATGTGGTCTGAGGCGCACAGACCTGTTTGCAGCACCGCAAACACCATACATGCAGGCATTCCCTGTGCTGCTAATTTGTGGCACAGTGACTTTTTTTGGATACTAGGAGATCCCAGTGTCCAAAAAACCTGCGCCAGAAAAAAGCGGCGCAGCGTACATGGCAGCAGTGTACGTCAACCGAAATAGAAGCCTTACCGGCCAGAGCCACACTTCGGCTGGCAGCCAGGATCTGCGCACCCAGATCACTGCTGCTGGAGCCCCAGGAGGCCCCCAGGACCCTAGGTAAGGGTGCTGGGGCCAGCCTGGGTCCTGGCCCCAGCCTCCCTCACCCAGGGCAATTTGTCACACTCCAGAGGGCACATGCAGGGGCATTCCCTGGGGACAAGAAGCAGTGGCACAACTACATGCCATTGCTATTTATCCCCAAGGAAACACACACGTGCACTCATTTGGACATGCCCTTGAGGTCTTTCAGCCCCACATTTCTATGATTTATTCAAGTGATTAGGATGCCAGGCAATATTAGCACTGTTAGGTACACAAACACCTGCACGTTTCCCAAGAACCCCAGGATTTGAAATAGGGATCCAGCGTCAGAGACATTCTGATCTGTTGTGGTCTGTTGCAAAGAGCTCAGAAAAACAAATTGTTCTACTATATTTTCACAGTCAAAAAACAAGTGAAAGCTAAGCGCTGACATTTTCCAAGGAATGTCTTCAATCTAAAAAGGTTTGAAAACCACTGTTCTATGCCCTTATGATAGTTCCTCCGAAACCAAGTGGACAATTCATGTGAGGAAAGATACATACTTGCAGGACTGGAGCTTTAATTTCAATATTTCCCCTATAAGAATGATAGTGAAATTCAGATAACAAATTCTAATACAATGGCATTGTAAAATACATGCATTTCATATTCATTATTTCACTGCTAACAAAATCAGTATAGGCAATGAGGGAGAATGGCTGAAGGCCATGAAAAGTAAATAGCATGCAAGAGAAAGCTTTTAATTTGAATGAATTCAAGTCAACATGGCCTGAAGATATTGACCACAAGGTGCTAAAGGAACTGGCTTTAGAGCCCCAGGCAACAACATCTGTAGTCACAGATAACTGGTGAGATCCAGAGGATGGGGGAAAGGGCTAACCAAACTGCCCATCTTCATAGAGAGAGGAGAAGGATTCATGGAGCAATGACCCTGATTTCAAGACCTGGGAAGTTACTCAAGCGAGTTATGAAACAATTCATTTGTAAACAGCTGGGCGAGGAAGAGGTGATCACAAGCAGCCACCATAGATGGGGGTAAGAATAAATCGTGACAACCAAATTTATTTCCTGCTTTGGCAGGGTGACTAATTTGATGGATGGGGGGGAAGTGCAGTGGATACCACAGACCTGGGCTTTCACAAGCCTTTTGATACAGTCCCACACACCGTTCTCCTAAGTAAATGGGAGAGGTGTCAGCCACAGAGGATTGCCGTTAGGTGTAAAATAAGCACCAAGTAACTATAAATGAATCAATATCAGCATAGCAAGAGGGTTCAAGTGGGATTCCACTAGGGCCTGATCTGGGCCCGGCGTCATTATTCACTGTTACTGCTGACTCGAATGGAGGAACAGAAGGCTTCCTGATCAAGTCTGTACTTGACTCGCAACTAAGTGGTGCTGCAAACATTTGAGGATAGCGTTAAAATCCAAAAAGATTTTGATAAACTGAAACCTGGGCACTAGACAACAGGGTGAAATGAAACATCAGAAAAGCCAAGTGTTAAGGTACAAGGTTTGAATGCACCCAGGGAAAAAGAACCAAATACTCAAAAACAGAAGTGGGGATAACTGGCCGGCAGTAGCATTGCTAAGAAGTTTCTGGGGGACAGAGGGCAGGAGTGAATCAGAAATGATCATAAGCCAGAAGTATGATGCAGGTGCCAGAAAGGAAATGCAATTTTGGACTGCATTACTAAAGTATCATATGTGAGACAGAAGTTGATAGTATCCATCTATTCAGTACTGGTTAAGACTCAGCTATGGTTATGTTCCTAGCTCTAGGCTCCACAGCTTAGGAAAGAAACAGAACAGTGATTCTCAATCTCTTTTGGACTTGAGGCACCCCACACTGGACCTGAGGCACTCTTCCATAAGTTTTGAGAATTGAGTGGCACCCAATTTTAAAAACTACTTAAATGTTATAATATTTACCTCCTTATACAGGGGCTGGGCAGTAGGAGTTTGGGATCATCCGGACAGAGACAAGCCTGAGCCTGGCTTATCTGTTTAGTTTAGACCTGGCACCTTGGTAGAGAATCACTGATGTAGAGAAACTGCAGATAATACCAAGGTGAGCAACCAAAACAATAAAGGGCTGGAATGCAAGCTAGACAAGGAAAAGCTAAGGGAACCATGCATGCTTAGTTTGGAGAAAATGGGATTAAGTGGGCACATGATAGCAGTTTTCAAATCTTCAAAAGGCTGCCATACAAAAGAAGGAAAACAACTTGACAGTGAAGCTTTAGGAATAATGTGTCCTGTATTTGTGGAGGGGTTAGATTCAGTGACCCTTAATGTCTCTTCCAAGCTTGTGATTCTATACCTGCATTTATGTATTTATTTTCGTTAGTATAGTTTTTACTATCACATTATAGAAGCACAGATTTTTGAAGTAGTATTGCAAATCCCCAACCTAGGGTATTTAAAACTGAAAGCTTGCTAAGAAGAACTTTCCAACTAGTGAGTTGGTCTAATAAAAGATATCAAGTTTACCCAAAGAACCTTGTCTGCCTATGTCCACAGACCAACATGGCTACAACCTACACCCCTACAAGCTGATTTACTGTATTGCACTTAAAATCAAGATGAGGTTTTTCTCCCTCATTTAACATAGGGGAAGCTCCTCATCTTAAAGTGCATCCGGGGAGCTACTGCAGCATCTACTGCAGCTCCAGCTCTAGCCCTACTATAAGCTCAGGCCTGGGGGCAGAGCCACTCCCTCCACCTCTGACCCCATCACCTGCCCCCCTTCCCCCTCCACTACTGCCTCTGCTTCCCACCATCGCTCCCCACCACAACCCACTACCACCTCTGCCTCCTGACCCCAACCTCTGCTCTGGCCTGGGGCACAGAGTACATTGTCACTTTGGTCCCCACCCAGAAACCCAGCTGTGGCAGCAGCTCCAGCTGCAGCTCCAAGGCCAAAGCTACAGCCATTGCAACCAATGCTGCACAGCCAAAACAACCATGTGCTCCAGAGCTGGAGCCAGAGTGTAAGCAGTAAGGAGGGACGAAGAAGGGGGACAAAGGCAGCAGGGGGTCAAGTGGCAGGGAGCAAAGAGGAGGGGTCAAGCCACTTTTCTCCCCTGCTGCCTTCCCCCTCCTCCCTACTGAGGCCCGCCACAGCGGTGAAGGAGAACAGATTTAAGATAGTCTCTAGTAGTTAGATTCCATGCATCAAAATCTATAAATTGTCCATATACAGAACCTAGTCATTGGGGTGGGGGAGAGTTTTGGATAAATGCAGTAAATTGCTCCACCCAGGTAAGATTACATCAGAATAAGGTGGTGTTCCTAATTTATCAAATAGAATTCCACCTTTGAAAATCTATCATTAGGCTAATATTTCTTCCATACTTATACTAATTACACTCGGGGGGACCTATACTAATTACACTCTTGGTGGCAGCCTATAAGTATATAAGAAGTGTGCATCAGGAACCAGAAGAATGTCTGTTCACCAGGGGACCGCACAGGAAGACGAGGTCTAATTGCCACAAACTGCTGGAAGATTGGACACAAGGAAAACTTCTTTACCATCCGAGTCTCCAGAGTCTGAAATAGACTCCCCCCAGAAGTGGTGCAAGCACCTACTTTAGATACCTTCAAAAAACATTTGGATGCTTATCTTGCTGGGGTGATCTGACCCCAGCTGACTTCCCGCCCTTTGGGCAGGGGACTGGACCCAATGATCTCACAAGGTCCCTTCCAGCCCTAATGTCTATGAAAGCTATAATTAAGTACCTCCCCAAATACGATAATAACATTTTTTCTAGATCTTACTTGATGGACTAAACCTATGGACCAGTCAACTGTGCTGCCAAGAAAGACATCTGTGCAGGACTTCTTTTATTGTGGAGAAGTTGCTGCACATCAGCTTTAACATGACTCTTGACAGAATGAGACCTTGATCCAATGGCAAGGAGACCAAGTCAACTGGGGATCTCATTCGGCTGCAGCCTTCATCCGCCTTGGCAACCATTGAGATTTTAACATCTTCTTCTGCCTGCTCTGCCACTGAGGACTTGTAGACCCATAGCTGGGGGCTGGGCAGGCTTATTTTAGTAGCAACCTGTACTCTCCGTGCCACAGCACTGTCAAAAGATATAGTTGGCTTTTCAGGAGAGAAACCATCTGCTGTCCTCACCACATCCCTGGTGGTGCCGCTGCTGCTTGGTCTGCAACTGCTTATCCATCAGTTCCCCCTGCTTATTTCACAGCTAACCTTCCCTGAAGGTCATTCCATTATCTGCCACCTGTGGATGTGCTGGGTACCAGTACAGCTCTGCCCCACTCTTGACCAGTCAACTACCTTCCATCTGAAATTAATTTAGGAGCCAATACTGCAACCAAAAAGATTATGTCTAAGTGGATGAATCATTTCCTTTCATACCAGTATGAACCGAATGATTTGAAAATAGAAAGACTATAAAGTTAATTTAATCTGAAACCAGACTAGTGCTACAATGCCACCCAAAACATTTCTGTTGCAGACACCTGTGCATGGAGTGTGGTCCTCCCTACACCCCACTCACAATAACAATCCACTTTGGATTTAGCCTGCAGCAGGGAATCCCCAAACCGAGGGTGTAGGGAGGTGGGGTGGGGGGCAGCTCTTCCACCCAACTAGCAATATTTTGTTTGTGCTGTTCTTCATTTTCAGTTCTTTCCATACCTCTTTTCTGGAGAAAAGGGTGAGAGTGTTGGAATTTTCTCCAACTGCTGTTTCTTTCCAGCCTCAACTGCTGTGCAGTGATGGACTTGTAAGAGGGTCTTTCACTCACTATTATTAGCATCTTCTTTCTGCAAACACACGTACATCCATAAACAGCAAAACTCTCCTTTTACACGATGCTGACATTGCTCTTGGGCTTTGTTTAGTGCAGCTGCTTTATTCTATCTTTTCGGACATCTCTGAGTTTTCTAGCTTTCCAAGAAATGATAACATCTTCACGGATGGGAAAATAAGGACTTTGTTACTCTATTTCTGTAAAGATATTACCAAGGATACAGGTTTTCCATTTGCCACAGGCAAGCTCAGTAAAATGTGGATTTTCTCTTTTTAAGGAGAAAAACACAGGAAACGATGGGTTTCCTCTTGCAGGCTGGCAGAGGTCCAGCCTGCAAAGGGCTGGGGAGGAGCAGGAGGAGGGCGATCAAGCAGGGGGTGCCCTGTGTGCACACACACACGGCAGCCAGGCTCCACGTTCTGCTTGGGCCACAGCAGCCACTGCCTCCCACGGGTTGCAGCCAGGGCTAGGGCGCTGCTGGAGGGCAGAGGGGACAGGGGATGGAGGACCTGGGTCCCTCGCCCCATAGCAACTAGGGGCCCCCTCCAGCAGGGCTGGGCCAGGGGGCGGTGGATGGGAAGTGAGGGGTACCACAGGGCCGGGGAGCTGTAGCTCGGGAGGGAGGGGCACTGGCATCAGTATGGCACTGGCATATCAGGGCTGCTCAGAGCCACAAAGGGAGGAACAGCCACAGACAGACCCAAATGCTGGTGAGCAAAGAGGGTGGGGGAGATCTGATTTTCCATTGTAAAATACCTAAAAAAAAATCAAATGCCAAAATTTATGGGCATTTCTACTTTATTTTTTATTAGAGTGATTGAGGCACTGGTAGTCTTCCAAATTGCTTTAAATTCTAAATATATCAAAACACTGTGTTCAACTGATATCTATCTATCTATCTATCGATAGATAGATGGATGGATGTGGTGGTTTATTTTAATCGCGGAAAATAACAGATTTCAGGGTTTTCATCAGAGAATTTGCGGGCGGAGGGGGTAAGACAAAGAATCTGTGATTTTTAAACAGAAAAAACCAGGATCCCTGGATATCACACTTTGTGGGATTCTCCTTCTCCCACAAACCTCCCCTCAGTTTGTGGTTCCTGTTCACCAGTTATTTTCAAGTTTTTCCTGAATGTTTTGCCTCAAGTTCATTTGAGCCGACTGCAATGTTTACAGGGTAATATCTACAGCCTTGCCTTGCCTAAATGGAAAAGTTGTACAAGTTTAGCTAGATCGGTACAGAAACTGATTAACGAAAACAGGGCATTTTCCTTTGGACACTCAACCTATAAAGCTATAGAATAGGGGTACACCAATAGAGATATTTTGGGCCAATACCGATGGCCGATTTTTAACAAGCCATATCGGCCAACATCGATCCGATAGCTGATATGCAGCCCTGCAGCGTGGAGAGTGGCAACCGGCTGGTAAGTCTGTTGTGGGGGAAGGGGTGGGAGGAGAGGTGGTGTGGTGGGGGGAGGTAGATTGAGGCCCCCGCAGTGGAGGGAGGGCGTTGGGCTGGTGCTGGGACAGGGGCAGACGCTGCACAGCCGGGACAGGGCACAGGTTGAAGCTGCAGCTCGTCCGGGCCGGTGGGGAGGGGAGAGGAGGTGGTGGCTCCCACTGCTGCACACTCCCCAGTGTCATATTGAATGAAATAGTTTGAATGTTTGTAAAGGTTGCCCATTAGCCAGTTTCAGGAAGAAGATAGGATTTATCTCCTTATCTAGCTCATTGTTTTTGGGACTATGTGAAAAATGTCCTGACTTCACTTAAAGCCTTAATTTAAATTGTATCTTTAGAAGTCTTTTACAAAGAGAGCAAATATCCTGAATTCCGAGACATCAAAGCCTAAAGCCTTTTAACAAAATTGCTAAGAAAAGGGTATTTACAGTGATATGGAAGAAGTCTCCCCAAGAGTAATTTAAAATGCTCAACAAAGGTAATTTCAAAAGAATCTGTTGAGTAAGATCCAAGCCCAAATTTGGGAGTAATGACAAAGTTGAGTAGGAGGAGCCCACTGACAGCAGCTCGCTCAATAAAACCTATAACTTACTGTCCCAATTTGGAGGTGACTTCACTTGCAGAACAACGAAGGAAGAATAGCAAGTGTAGCCCAGACCAGACTGATCACCTGACCCAACCTCTCCGTGAACACGAATCTCTTAGTTCACGCTGAAGCTGCGGAGCACCTGAAAGGGACTGAAGGAAGGGGACTTAGTCCTATCACTGCTGAGGCCAGCCTATTGAACCGTACTACTGAGGCGAGCCCATTGAACCGTACTACTGAGGCCAACCCATTAAATCGTACTACTGAGGAATGAAACCATATTTTGGTATTTGGCTTCTCGGAATTCTAGGATTGTAAGTATATTATGAAAAATAATAGTATTGATTCAAATTTAACTTTTAGTTGTAATTGTAGTTGTTTTTGTAAC
>NW_005841909.1:3398005-3408145 GCF_000455745.1 Alligator sinensis | reverse complement strand
CTAACTACTCCCCCAGCCAGTGCATCAAAACGAATCAGTAAATTGTGTGGGATTTTCTCTATTCCATAACCCACTAGAGACACCCAGGAGGGCACGGGGGGTATGTGCCCCAGATCTGCACATGAGATGGGGCAGGCTGCCACTGTGGGCTGGGGCAGCACCAGGCTCTTCCCGAAGAAGGCTGGGTCAGGTGGCAGCAGCGCTGGGAGGAGAGGTTCGGGGGGCTAGAAGCACCCCAAAACTCACTGTAGGTCCCACACCCAGCACTGCCACTGCTTCCCCAAGCACAGCCTGGCCCAGCCCCCCTGCTGGGAAGAATCTGGCACTGCCCCAACTCCAGCCCACAGCGGGAGCCACCACCCCCACCCCCCAGACAAGCAGCGGTTTCTTCGCGTACTCTCACTACGGGGGCCCCAATCTGCTCCCCCCACCCCCCAGCCCCTTCCCTCCCTGCACCACATGAGCCAAAAATAGCCAATACTCCTGATTTTTCTCATATCAGTGCAGATCTGACATGGGACCAATGTATTGGTGCACCTCTACTATAGATATATAGGTACAGTAAATCTTTTTGGTAGTATCTGTGCGATCAGTTGTGGTGCTGACTAAATAATATTTTTATATTATTGTTTTTATACTATATAATTTGATTAGTTCCTTAAATAATGTACAGGTTTCCCTCGATTTATGCGTTCCCAGAGAATGGTGCATAAATCAAATTTGCATAAACCAAACCCACTTCATAATATAACAAATAGGTATAGGCTTCCATGGCAGTGTGGGAGGGAGGGAGGCGCACACCCTGGCCCCAGGAGCAGCCAACACCAGCTGCCTGCAACCACTGGGCTGCACCATGCCCTGGAGCAGGAAGCTGGTGTCAACTGCTCTCCACCACGGGCTGGAGTGAGTGTGAACAAGCAGAGTCCCGGGCAGCGCGGGGCACAGCACTCACCCCAGCCCCGGGAGCAGATGACACCAGCTGCCTGTAGCAGCTGGGCTGCACCGTGCCCCAAACCCCCCAGGGTTCTGCCAGTCCCCACTCACCCTTTCCTGTGCTGGAGCCTGCAGGCAGCTGGTGTTGGCTGCTCCCGCGGCCGCTCCAGCACAGGAAGGGACAAGTGGAGCCATAGCCCTTTCCCCTCCACCCACAGACTTACCCACTTGGGCAGCTGGAGGGCATCTATACTGATCACATAAGAGCGAATTTACCTCACATGTAACAAATTATGGATCTAAATATGCTCATCACATAAAAGCAAATTTGCATATAAAAAACCCACATAAATCGAGGGAAACCTGTATTTGCCAAATACTACCAAGGCAGCCTTACATTTTACGTCACTTGTTTTTTTATAAGCCTCTTTTTCATGCCAGTCGTCACTCTGCTTTCTCTCAACTTGCCCAGTAAAGGGTCTAATGCAACACTTCGTATTTATCTATTTATAAGCTGCCCCATCTGGGGGCTTACAATAATGCCCACAACAAAACAGACGCCTCCCAAATGATAACCCAAAACCTTAAAAACTCCAACAGGCACCTAGCTTTAGACATCTCTTTTAAAAATTTTGATCAGCACAGAATCATAGGTTTGGAAAGGACATCAGCTGTTATCCAGTGCAACTCCCTGCATACGTGCGAGATTTGCTATTCATAAGCCACCCCCCCCTCCAAAAGAAGATTTCACAACTTCTGTGGACAACTTTTTCCACTGTTCCATCTAGGGTGGATTAAAAAAAATAAAAAATAAATAAATAAAATAAAATAAAAGTTTAAAAAAAAAGTTCACAAAAAATTGGATGTTTTTATTTAAATCATTTTTTTAATTTCATCTTGTTTTTATTTTTAAGATGCTTTTCAAAAAATAAAAAACATATAAAGACAGTTTAAATGTATGTAAAAGCTAAAAAAATATCATCATAGAACAGGGATTATAACTTCTAATTATATACTATTTGTGACACTATATTCATGTAACCTTTTTAGAAGTTTTATAATGATCCTTTGGGGTCCCTTCCAGCCCTATGCTACTATGAACAGGTCACAAGAGGTCATGGATTATATTGGGAGCCCAATCTCATGGGGTTCCCAGAGGCTCCTCTATAGATTAGTAAAGATTAAAGAAAACCACATGACCCACTGGGACTCGGTGCTCAGTCTAGAAGATCCCATTACGCATCACAGTTTGAGAACTGAAATTAAGCACTGCAGAGGATGTGTCTCCAGAGATCACAGGCAGACAAGGTTCTCTGGGCATATGTGAAAGCAATTATTAGACCAACTAAATAGTTGGAAATATTGTTCTTTGCAAGCGTTCAGGCACAAACGCCCTTCTTCAGGCATAAGGGCTAGGAACAGACATTACACATAAACCGGTTTACATGATCAGAAACCGGCTTAAAACCGTAACAGAACAGAAGCTCAGTGCACATAAACCAGTTTCAAAATGGCTGAAAATGGTTCAAGATTAACCTGGTTGAATGTAGGATCAAGTCTTAACTGATTTGGGTCAAACTGGTTTATGAAACTTCTGTACCAGATCCCTTCCAAGTTTAAGTTAAATCACAGTCCCCCAGCATGCTTTGCAGCCCTGGGTGGGGGTGGGCTGCGCTGTCTGCTCCAGAGAACAGGGCTGGCCCCATCCCTCTGCTGCATAGCTGGAGCACTGAAGGCTGGCCGACAAAGGGGTAAGGGGGCAAGCCCAGCTAGAGATGCAGCCCAGTCTGCAGGGCAAGGGGGAAGAAGGGGGGGGAGGGGAAGAGAGGGACTGTCGTCCCTCCACCCCCCACCCCCTCCCAGCAAACCCCAGCTGGGATCTGGGGCCAGGGAGTGGGGGTTAAACAAACTTCCCCCGCTCCAACTTACTGCTGGCTGTGACTGTAGAATACAAAACCGAGGCACCTGGAAGCAGGAAGAGGAAGTGAGGAGCAACCCTACAGAGTCCTGTTGTGGTGATTGCAGACTGCAAATCCCAGAGACCTCGGGGGCAGCAGGAAGAAGTAATGGGCATTGTGCTCGGGCTGGCTACTTGCCTGAGAACCATGCTCTAGCGACCCCCAGCTTCTGGCCTGAACCACTGCAGGCATGTGGCTGCATTTACTGAATCAAAGGTAAATAAATGTCTGTCCATTTGTGTCTCAATTTAATCTGTGCAATTTGGACTAACCTGCAAAGACTGCATCAATTCAGCCTCGGGCTTTTTGACTGTCAGTACTTAACCAGGGAGAGTTTGTCGTCTCCAGAGATAACATCCTTGTTAACAGCAATATATGGCGATGAGAGAGAACAGACCTCATTACCCACCCGTCAGCCCTACTGTCTCTCTGCAGTTTGTGTACACAGAGTCAAGCCCTTACCTTTCTCTAAAAGTGCAAAGTTTCAAGAAATTAAATGAATAAAGGATATCAAACAAAAAGAATGAACTTTTTTGTGGAAAACAATGATTAAATCGAGGCTTCTTGACTGGTGATTTAAATTGTGATGATTTAAATCAATTCAATTTAAATCAAACCCACCCTGGTACCATTTATATTTATTCAGGTGCAAGGGACTTCTATCAAATGTTTTTAAATGCCCATGTTCTTTATACCCATGTCCTTTTCTCTCCACAATTCTCTAATCCTTGCCATATTTTTCTCTTTACTTCTTCCCCTCTACTTCTTTATGCCACTGTCATCTTCTTCAGCATATCCTATATCCACCTCCTTCTGATGGTCATCTTTATACTGGCAATTAGCACTTGGGAAGTTTTCAGTCCCTCTATAGCCAGCAACTGGATTCACTAGCCACATGTACAGAATACTTCATTTTGCTGCAAGATGTTGTCTAGGGCCAACACTCATGGGAGAAACCCATTTCTGCCTTCACAAGCTACAGGAAGAAAAACAGAAAGTGGGATTCTCATCAAGGTACAGCATCCAGGATGGTACAGGCAAACTCCACCTTTTGACTCAGACTCTAGGTAGCCAGTTTCACCTTCCAATCTTTGGGCACCAAAAGCTCCCTCTCATTCTGCTAGTGTGCTGGGCATGGAAGAGAGCAAATGCTTCCTCCCTTTTCCCCCTCCCCTGCCTCCTGGCTGCAGGGAGGTAAGCATCTCTCCTGTTCACATTTCTCTCAGCCTCCTGAAAGCTGTGATGTGTATTTAGTGCCTTTACTCTCCCCTAACTTTTCCAGGAGCTCCTCTCCAGTGCTCATCTGTCATCACTTGTCCTGCATCTGTTGATATGTGCAAACAGAATCAAGGAGGTGATACTTCTCCTCTATGCGGCACTGGTCAGACCGCAGCTGAGAGTACTGCGTCCGGTTCTGGGCAGCATACTTCAAGAAGGGTGTTGATAGACTCGAGAGGGTCCAGAGGCGGGCCACTCATATGGTATGGGGCTTACAGGACAAACCCTGTGAGGAGAGACTCAGGGACCTGGACCTCTTCAGCCTCCACAAGAGAAAGCTGAGAGGTGATCTTCTGGCCACTTACAAGTTCATTAGGGGGGCGCAGCAAGGGATCAGAGATGCTGTGTTCACCAGGGCACCTCTTGGGCTAACAAGGAACAATGGTCACAAACTGACAGATAGCAGATTTAGGCTAGATATCAGGAAAAACTTCACAGTGAGGGTGGCCAAAATTTGGAATGGGCTTCCAAGGGAGGTGGTGCTCTCCCCTACCTTGGGAGTCTTTAAGAGAAGGCTGGATAGACATCTGGCTGGGGTCATCTGACCCCAGCACTAGGCATCTGGCTGGGGTCATCTGAACCCAGCCCTCTTTCCTGCCTAAGCAGGGGGTCGGACTCGATGATCTGTTGAGGTCCCTTCCGACCCTGGCATCTATGAATCTATATATCCCACATCACAACAGACTGGAACTGCCTGCCTTCCTGGCATTTTCAGTAATGATCATGGGAACTGAAAAGAACAGCGGAAACTAATGACTTGGCCTTCACTCTGCTTTGGGAAAGCTCTACAGACTTAGCCCAGCAATAAACTACTTTAGCCTTAGTTTGCATTCATAAAGCTACTGTTGTTGGTAACTGTAAGGGCTGAAAATGTTTCTTTAAAGATCAAACTTTGGATTATGCAGAAGGGAATGGCCCTGCTCAGTAAATTTTCTTCTTCACCCCAAACAAATCCATTTTTAAGCACAGATAAAACTTCTACAGAAAGTGGAGAGGGCTACATGTCTTGGGGTGCAAATACAGAAACAACATGCAATAAAAAAAAAATATCTTTCAGCATCAGTACAAATTAGTTGAAAACGTCTATAAAGCTTGAGGTAACAAATTCTCATTGTAAGTTTTCACTACTGTCACAACCCAAGGGTGTGATTTTGTTTTTGTGTGCTTCGGCACTGCTAAATTGTTCCCGCTAAATTGCAGCTTCTTTGCACGGTGGAGTTTTCTGCTGCAAAAGAGAACCCCGGTGCAAGGGAGAATTTCCCGCCAATTTGAAGCTTTCTTTGCGGGGTGCATTTCTTTGTTGCAGCACAGAACTGCTCATTGCAAAGAGTTCCCGCCATTTGTATGCTAATTCGAGCCCCATTATTGGCCAGTTCTAAATTATTCACACGTGGCGGCTAGTGATTGGCTTGCTAGCCATATAAAAGGCTTGAGTGGTTTCTGCCCAAGTTGGAGGACTCCACGACTACCAGGAGGAGGAGACTTCACGCTGTGTGAAGATCTCTAAGCGCTGCGGAGCTGATTCCTTCAAACCCAGCGCATTCCAAGCACGCAACAGAGGTCTGATCAGCCTCTAGCTTCTCCCCATCGCCGACAGATTCCTAGACGTATCCCTCCCTGCGCGCAAAAGAACCGGACCCACGAAGCCTAGCAAACTTCGTGTGAATGAGTGAGCAGAAGGACCCACGGAGCCTAGCAAACTTCGTGTGAGTTTATTCAGAGCTCTTTCGGACGAGTAATTTCTTCGGTTGGCACGACAGGCTCGCAGTTTAGAGCCTCCAGCCGGATTGGGCTAGAGTTCGCGAGTTTAGAACTCTTGTCCGCCTCTCTTCTTTCCTGTCTGTAACCGCAACTCAAGCAAGTTTTCCAGCTTGCACCACTGCCATCTCTGGTGTAAGTAAACAATCTTTAAATCTACTGCTACGAGTCTGTGCCTAATTCTAGCTTGACGCACCCCTCTCTCCGACCCCGCGTGCCCGGGCTGCTGGCCACAGCCCGCGTGCAGCACGAAAAAGGGCCCGGCTCACGCCCGGCCCGCACAACTACAACTCTGATGCCAAACTGTGCTAACCTTTTTCTAAAATACTGAACACAGTTTACCTTTCTTTCCCCTACCACACCAGATTACAAAGCATCCAGGGACCTCTCAGGTGAGTGGTAAAATTTTCAGCCTCCTTCCACATGGTTTAGTCCCTGACAGTATTCTGCAAAAAATGGAAGTCACACTGTAGCTCCTATCATGCAAGTGTTGGAAACAGGTTTTCCTCGGGAGTTATCCTTTTCCTAATCAGAGAAGATTGAAAAATGCCCTCCTAGGATCCTAGACAATACACATGCTCAATATGCCTTGGGCTGCTGTCATTCTTGTGCCTTGTTTTCTCACTTACATTTTCAGGCCCTGCTGTACTGGCCCTTGACTTACTAGTCTGCATCTCAGCTGAAAGACTTTTCTTCTTTGTTGATGAGTAATCAAAGTGAAGCTTCAGACTTTTAACATCTCAATCTCTTAACCAAAAACAGTTGTATGTATAAGGAACAAAGTCTCCTCCAATATTCGTAAGACCTTAGAAAGCCACTAAGAATGGAGATGGGTTACAGGAAGGGCACCAGTAAAAACAAGAAGCCACCAAGACTCAGTCTCCTGCAACAAAAAGAGTTGGAGCTCTCAAAGGGTATATACAGTGCTCAGCCATCTTTTTCCTTTAACTTTATACTTGCGTTCTCTGCCAACATCATCACACTAATAAAGATCATCACAAGACCATGAAATACCTTTCACAAAAGTGGTCACTATCTTCATTTGAAGTGGACAATTCACTTTAGTTCATCCTTCAACAGCAACAACTGTAAAGATGGGTGTATATGGGAAAGTTGCACTGCATAAACACTGAAAAAATTTCAACTACCTTTCAGTGAAGGGAAGAAATATAGTTGACTTCTGAAGCCCTGCCTTGCGGTATTTTATTTTTGGACAGTCCTCCAACATTATGGCTAAATGGAAGCCTGTTAAGAACCTAGACAACTATAAAAAGAAAGACGGGTATTATATTCACGATAGAAAATATTATTTGGAATTTGATGTCAAGCCACACAACTCAACAAACTTCTAACTCAAATTAGAAAGCAATCTACTTTTTCCTAGTTGATGAAAGCCTGAAATGAATGCCCAATATAAAAAGACACATTTATTCTTTAAACTGGACTTGGTTATGTGGAAAAAAGGGACGTAAATCTTTTTTATGCAAACAGAATGTGCAGCACCCAAAGGCACCACAAGGCAACCCGGTGCTATTAGAGCAGCAGAGCTTTCTATCTTCCACATAGTCAGGAAATAACCCACCTGCCCAAACCTTCCACTTCAAAACCAAGCAGTTACAGACAGGAGATGTCCCGAGAGAGATGGAAGATGACACTTTGGTTCTAAGGGATGATCTGAGGCCTGATAAAATTCACCTTCATTATGCTTCCTAATTCTGTTGTACACAATTTATGCAACCAACATGCAGTTATTATCAATGAACCTTTCCTTCCCCTGAGCTTTGTCAGGACCTTTCTACCACAGGAATTGGTAGAAAGGCATATAGGGGCCTCCTTCCAAAGTAAACAGAAAAGGCACCTCTTACACATGCAGATGTTCAGTAGTATCTTGTCAGGTGAGCTTTGAAAATATCCCCCATCCACTGTGCTTTCTTACAAGAACTGAACTGCCACTCCCACATCCAGCCACCACTCAAATGAATCCCTTGCAGATCAAATGTGTATGCCATCTCATTCACCATTGCACCATGCATGTTTGAACCATCTTCTCATTCACATTAGGAAGTGGTCCACATGCAGACATGGCAAGCTCTTTATCCAAATGGATCTCTGCAGTACTGCTCAGGATTCCTGGGGCTTCAAACCACAAACTTTCCTTCTCCACTAACTTTTAATAAGGAGAATAGTTAGTCAGTGGCATCCTTATGGCAGGATGTAGCTTTTCTTGATCACTTCAGGGCAGGATCAATAGACAGAGGAATCTGTCACACCAGGTCACCTAATGGGTGCAAGAACACATCAACTTTGATATCCAAAAAGTCCTGACCAAGTACCATTCAACTGTAGCCCTCAAATTCCTACAGTTTAACTGAAGAGTAGTTGGAGCCTGGACAGCTTCTCTAAAAAGCTGGGAAATTGCATAATTTCCCCTGCACAGGAGCCATCTCCATACTCCATCTCTAGCAGAAAACAGCGACCAACAGAAAAGCCTCGGCTTTCCACCAAACCTATACAGTAAACCTCGCCATCCCTAGACTCAGCCTGCCCATGGTCAAGTTGCCAAAACCATCAAAGCAATACTGAGGTATGGACTTTCATAACTACTTGAAGAAGCACTAACACTGGCAGCACCAGAGTTATCAGTGCAAAATATGTCAGCTTCCTACTGAAAATACTGACTGAGCTCAAATATTGACTATGGCAATGTTATTGTGAAAACAAGGCTCACCCCTGCTGATAAAGGAGAAAGGAATACATCATGGGTGGTATTCTAGAAATCAGAGCAACCTCAAGGACCAAGAGTGATCGAGCCAGTTCACAAGCTATGCTACGATGCAGAATCACAGGCCCCCTTGCACTTTCAGCACATAAATGAAAATAAGATCCCAAATCTGTAAAATGTAAAACCTTATGCAAAACCTTCAACCACAGGGGAGCTGCTAGCTTTCTCGCAGTACCCCCCTCTCCCTTCTCTTCCATTCATTATCTCATTTAGATTCGTACAACTGTAAATAAGAGCCATCTATTCACAGCTCTAAATACATCCAAGACAAGTAACAAGCTTATTAAAAAAAAAAAAAAAAAAAAAAAAAAAAATCAGCACTCTGCTCCCCAACATATTTCCCATACCCAGGCAGACCTAAGCTTCCCATGAGATGTAGAAAGGCTTCAACACTTCAAAATTTGGCTTTGTCTCGCTTTCAGACAAAACCAATTTTTCAAAGTTTCCTGAAAAACAGGAAGTCTGTGAAATTCTCATTTCAAAAACAAGGTGTTTCCAAAATGATTATTCTCCCCATGCCAGCTAAGCAAAACCTCCTGAGATTTTCTCACTTTCACAAGGAAAAGAAAGTGACACCAACCGCTGGACTCACCTCTGCTTTTCAGTAGTGGACAACAGTGAAACTGAGAAAATTAATTTCTATTTAGTCCATGGTTCTGGGGTCTTTAAGATGTGCAGCTCTACAGCAGTCTTGCTATCCTGGCTGTCCTGAGGCTTGGGATCCCCGCAGCTGCACACCCCTGGGGCCAGTTATGTAACTACACCTGTAGAGCTAATAGCATTGTTTCAGATATACAAGACCTCTGAAAGTCCAATTACATTAGAAGACTGAATTTCACTCCACTTTGCAACAGTGCTGCAAATTCAGACCTAACATTTCTGGGAAAAAAATACATTTTGGAACATCCAGAATCATGCCATTTCACAAATGTACTATATACCAAGACACTCAGGGACTTCTTAAGTACCAAAAATCACCCTGTACTCTCCTAATTCCCAATATGATCAGAAAGAGCTTTTGGGTGCCTTCTCAACACTAGGCTGTGCACTGAGAGATGAAGTTAGCTCCAATTAAATGAAGGTAACTGTACTGTTTGAGAGGTAAAGATAGATCACAACAGCTTAGTGCAGGTCCAGCTGAACTGGTCCAAAGATTTCACGGAGTGAATCAGCACAACGGGTTCATACATGGGAACAGATCAGACACAAGCAGCAAAATAAAAGTGTCGCCACAGCATGTGCTAGCATACCTGTGTTGGCTACAAATGTCCAACTCGGGATCCTTAAAATTCTAGTTTATTAGACGGATTGAAACACTGTAATGAGTTAAATCATAAACCTTGGGGCTGGTCCGTCCACACACACACACACACACACACACACACACACACACACACACACACACACAAGAAAGATACAGAGACAGGGATC
>NW_005841909.1:3395606-3397610 GCF_000455745.1 Alligator sinensis | reverse complement strand
TGATCTGGAGTTTCCCAGGTATTAATTTTGTCTGCTACCATGTTACACATTCAATCACTAATTCACTCGCTCTTTCAGGGGCCAGCCTGACACAGGGAAGGACAGTTTGATTCCTGCCCTTGTTAACATTGTTACAATGTATAACTTACTTATGAAACTAAATACATTCAGTTGAAAGATGAAAGGTGGGGAGTATAAAATATAAGCTACAAATGCCATGGCACACAAATAGATAAAAATATCAAACTACAAGGGGAGATACAAAATGCGTGCACACAAATTTTAAAACACAATTCCTTATCTTAAAGTGAAAGAGAGAGGAAGGAAGAAAAGGTAGAAAAAGAGAAACATATCCAAAGAAGGGAGAGCAAATGCAGGCAAGAGGAAAAGGGGGCTTTCTGCTACACCTGGGCTAGATAAAGTGAAGCAGCACGGGTATACACAGCATTAAAGATGCAGCAGCAAGTGCCAGCAACCAGGGCACACCCCGATGAGTATGCATGTGTGTTTCCCGCAGGGCATGCGTTTCCCGCAGGACAAACAGGGGCATGCGTTTCCCACAGGACAAACAGCAGTGGTACATATTTCTGCTGCTGCTGTTTGCCTCTGGGCATGCCCCTGCACGTGGCAAACTGACCTGGGTGAAATACAGGAGGCTGAGGCCAACTCCTGTGCTGGCCCCAGCAGCCTTACCTGGGGCAGCAGCAGCAGCAGCACGGACCCAGACACTTGGGCCAGGCAGGCTCCCTTTCTGGCAGCGCATGCTGCTGCCATGTGCACCATACTACTTTTTAGAAGCATTTTTTTTTTCATACCGGGATCTCCCGGTGTCAAAAAGAAACACCACACTGCCAATCAGCAGCACAGTGAACGAGTGCTCGTGAGGGTTGAGGTGCTGCAAATCGCATGTGCGGGTTCATCAGGAAGCACCCCTAGAGTGCAAACTCTGCAGGTATCCTGCACACGTTCTGTTTGCTAGCACAGGCCAAAGCCCTGCCACCGTATCTCCGCAGCCACGGCTCTCAGCACCTCTTAGAGGAAATGCAGACATGCTGCCTGCCATCCTCCCTCCTCCTGGACAAGTTTCTCCCCTGGACATCCAGTTTCCTCTGCAGACTTACCCAGTGTCACCTGTACTCGGGGTGTGGGGAAGATAGGAGCTTCGCAGAACAGAGGGACCAACAACCCCTGGACGTACAAGGAAAGCTGAGCACGGCATCCGTCAGGCTGACAACTTTAGAGGTCTTGAAGAGGAGACCGGACAAGCACCTGGCTGGGGTCATCTAACCCCAGCACCCTTTCCCACCCAGGGCAGGGGGGCGGGATCTACTATGGGTTCTAAGGTCAGGATCTACTGAGGGATCTACTAAGGTCCCTTCTGACCCTAAACATCTATGACATCTATGATATCACTTGACCATAACCGAGCGACTCGCTAGTAAGAAGCTGTGCCCGGTGCCCTACGGCCGTGTCTGGGTGATGCCTCCTTGGCGGGAGCGTGGAGGGGCCCCTGCTGCAGCTGAGCCCCTGCCACACGTTACATTCATTGCGCCAGGTACGTGCAAAGCGTGTAATCAATGCTCATGGGCACATGCACACACACACACACGCACCCACCATCAAACACACGCGTGTGCATAAGCCAAACACACACGTGTGCATGTACGTGTGCAGACGCCAAACACACACATGCTCACACCATCAAGCCTGCAGGTACGTGTCCAGACACTATCAAGCGCACACATGCATATACACATGCACACGTGCTCACACCATCAAACACACATCTGTGCATATACGTGCGCACACGCGCTTGCATGTACTCACACCATCAAGCACACACGTGCGCGTGCGCACACGCGCTCACACCATCCAAACGAGTGCCCAGGCTGGCCCCGGCCCCGCGCTCACCGTCGAGGGACACGAACTGCCCCACGGCCGAGGCGCCGCCGCCGCCGGTCTCCACGAACTGCACCTCGGAGACGATGCAGGTGTCCTCGAGCA
>NW_005841909.1:3338310-3395376 GCF_000455745.1 Alligator sinensis | reverse complement strand
CGAGGCCCCGCCCCTTTTCGCGGCAGAGTGCGGCGAGTAGCAGGGCTCCGCCCCCTCCCGCCCGTTCTCGCGGGAGTTGGCGACTTCTCGCGGGGTCAGGAGGGTTGGCACAAGCCCAGCCACGGCTTAAACACTCCCTGAGCGGTACAGCACGGGCCGGGGGGGACAACCAGCAGGGCCTAGGAAGCACCCCCAGAGCATAGGCAGAGCCATGAAATGTCCGTGCGCAGGCTTCCCTCGTTCAGTGCGTGCGAATCTGCTCTTCTGCAATGACCCTTTTTATGCCAAAAATCGGCTCTGTGCGAGGTAAATCCACTCGCGTGCGATGGGTGTGGGAGCGACGCGCAACACAGCCTCCCGTGACGTCCGTGCGCCTCGCTCCTTGTCTGTGACACGGTTCTGTACCTGCCCCTAAACATTGGCCGCGGCCCCGTGCTGGCGCGCGCCGTCTGCCGCGGGTGAGCGCCAAGACAGTCTTGTAAGAGTAGTACAAATGGGTCGAGGTGGGTCAGTACAGTCAAGGCTTTGCGACATGCCCCTATTTGTGACGTGGTCGAAGACGCCGGTGCAGCTGCACTGCAGCTCAGCACCGCCGGCCCCTCGGCGCCAGGCCCGGAGAAATCCTGGCCTCTCGCGTTGTCGCAGGCTTCTAGAAGCGCCGGGCCGGCAGGGGCTACAGAAGTCGCACCTTGTCCAACCGCCAGCTGGAAGCAGGATCCGCCATCTAAACCAGTGGTGCTCGACCCACCGCCCCGGGACCAAATCCAGTCCCCAGAGTCATGTCATCCGGCCTCTGGGTCTCCCCATGGGTCTGGAAATTTGGCTGCCACTCCCCTGCTGTCAAATTTCTTGGACGCGGGGGGAGCCCCCTGGGCTGGATAGCATTGCCCTGCATGCTAGGCAGAGCGCACAGGGTGGCAGGGGACCCCGTCCCAGTGCACGGGGCCCAAACTGGCCCACGGACCAGCCCTGTGCCGCTCAGGGTCAAAGGGTTAAGCACCACTGCTCTAAACCAACCCATATAAAGCCTTGTCTAACCCATTCCTAAAACTGTTGCACAACCATCGTGAGTGTTGCCCCAGAACCACCCTGACCTGCCACAGGCGAAGCAGGGGGCAAGGACACTCCCTGTCCCACCCCTGCAAGAGTTGTTAACATACGCTGGAGAGATCTGTATGTACGTTAACATTGTCACAGCTCCATGAAATGAGGCAGTATTAATAGCCATGTTTTGCAGGAGTGGGAAATGAGAGCTGAAAGAGGCAGCCTGGGAGACAGCATGAGATTTGGGAGTTGGGGTGTTTTCTCTCTCTAGCCCTAGTCCAGATGTCTCTACAACTGAAGGGATTATGATTGGATGCACACAAGAACAAAGTAAAATATAGGACCTAGCAGTCTAGGGCAGATTTTATGGCAGAGAGTCTTTTAAGGCTGCAGCGTATGACTGAGCTCTTGGGCTGAGCCTGGACATCTCAGCAGTACAATGAAATCAATGGGAAGAGGCCCAAATGGGCTGTTGGACAATTCATTCTAAATCACTCTGCTTGACATACTTTTTTTTGTCCAACTGAAATCTGCCTTTCTTTCACTGAACCTTGCTTTATCACCCCCCACCACTACCACCACCATTTGTCCCAGTGATGTACAAAAAATGTCAATACCAATATATTGAAGCCATGCTGTGATTCAGCTCCTGCACCGTCTGGCTACTGAGAGTTAGCATGGGGCAAAGGACTATGCATGGGGCTGGGCAAGTCAGGCAGCCTTGAGCTCTAATCCCACTTCTACTTGTATAGCTGCCCTTAGTAAAAATCATTTACACTAAAACTGGGATATGGTTGTTGTCTTTTTCCCATGTTTTGTTCATCTTGCCAACTGAGATTGTGAACTCTCTGGAGTACAGAATATCTGTAACTATGTACATCTGTACAGTAGCTAGCACACTAGGCCTTCATCTGGGGTGAAGGGTCTCTAGGTGCCAATACAATACAGACAAACTATAACAATGAAGTTGACTGCTCAAAATGGCCAAAAATGTGGGCCTTAGCCTCTCACATTTCATTAATGCACTGTAATCACGGCACATTAAGTTTTGTATCTGTAATTCCAGGTACTACCTTAATGTACTGTAATTGGTGCTACTGCGCCTTAGCGCCAGTGCACGCTTTTTTGGTGATGCTAATGCACAGTAGATTAATTCTACTGCGCATTAGCTCAGTTTGTGCCTGCCATGCTAATGCGCAGTAGAATTAGTCTACTGCGCTTAAAGCATCTCATGTAAATGCACCCAGTGGCATTTAATGCCATATCAGGCTTCTCCTATCTTTCCCTGACACTGAGTAAATGACGGCACTAGGATTGGACATCCCTGGGCACATCTGCACATGCAGTTAATGTGACTGAATATATTCTGGCTCAGTTTGAGCTTGACTAAACTAATCCTGACATCGTCTATACGTGCCTTTAAGCACAGGAATTTACTGCACTGCTGGATACCACTTGTAGAATCAGAGAGCTGGAAGAGACTCCAAAGGATCATTGGGACCAGCCCCCTGCATGAGCAGGAACGACATCTGGGGTCAGATGACCCCAACCAGGTGACTGCCTAATCTTCTCTTGAAGACCTCCAAGGTAGATGATTGCACCACCTCTGGGGGGAGCTTGTTCCATAGTTTGGACACCCTAGTTGTAAAAAAGTTTTTCCTAATGTTCAGCCTGAAACTATCTTCCAGGAGTTTCTGATGTAACTATCTGGCAGCACAGTAAATTAGTCTACTGTGTTCTAATTAAAACACACTTGTAGACAGTGACCCTTTACTGCACAGCAAATTAGCCTGCTATGCTGTAAAGCATTTCGTGTAGATGCGCCTTAAAATTCCCAGCTCTGAATCTCTCACACAACCAAGACAACTTCACCCTCTCTCCATACACATACCAGTATCACACTGAACACATCTTGGGAGGCAAATATTCTGTGCTGCTCACAGACCAATTATTCTAGACTTTCCCCAAAGGAAAATACACTTTAGTATTTTATGAGACACAAAAGTGTGGCAATAACCTTGGTAAGTGTGTCAAAATCCTCAAACAGGAAGCACAAGGGAAAAAAATCTTTCTTTCTCCTAAATGATAAAATTAATCTTTACACTTTAATTTGATTATTCCTATGGTCCAAGAAGACATTTGTCATCTTTTTCACATTTAAGACCAGATCTGGGCTCTCCCTAAGGCTGCTTTGCACTGAAACAGAAAATTGAGAATCTCCTTAGCAAGCATTAGACACAGGCACAAGTATTAGCAGGTTCTGACCCTCCTCAACAGAACAATAAGAATATTGCAGTTAAACTAGTGTGACATTCTGCATCATTACGATATTTTCTTTCTTCTCCTTCCTTTTACTTTAGCATTCAGGACATATGCATGAGAAAAGCATCCTTTTGTTTTCAAGGAGTCCATCTGTTCCAGCTTCTTATTCCCCTCCTGAATTATGTCCTGTTTATGATATAATGATCCCCACAGCAGACAAATGTGATTTCACAAAGAGATCAGTATGATTTCAGGTAGTCAATAAGCATCAAACAACATATGGCCCTGTTTATATACAGTGTTTTTAAAAATAAGAAATGGAAGAAGGGGAATACAGAACCTGTACAATAAGGCATGCAGTTAATTTCTAAACTCTAAATAGAATGCAAATAAAGAACCCATTTGTCTACAAAATCTTAATAAAATACTTTGTCAATGTGGTCAATGAGGTATTACCAAGTCTTTAATTCACAGGAACAGAACAACTCATCCAGATCAGTCGCTTGGCTCACACAACTGAGCACCCTGATTGTGACAATGGCCAGTACCAGCTATTTCAGAGGAAGGTGCAAAAGGTCCTGGAGCAAGGAGTTACAAGATAGCCTCCCCGTAATGAAAGTCCCTTCCTAATCCCTATCTGCGAGAGGTCAGCTTAGCTCTGGACCATGAAGAGGAAAGCTTTCTGTTCCTTACAAATGATATTTTGCATTTGTTTGTTTCGGTGTTGCCATGCTTTGCTCAAAGCAGCATTTAGTTTGTATAATGTACTGTATCTGTCCTCCCCTCTACCCCCCACTTATAATCTTACAAGGTCTTTGCTTCCATTACAGTTGGTGGCAATGCATTCCCCTGCCAAGAGTGTGTTGTTTACCCACATATCTCTTTCAATCAGTTTGAAGGTTGCTGCCTTTCAGTTTCTTTTAAAATGGCCATGGTGCTTATTTCTGGAGTAGCCATGAATGAAAGCTCCCAATCCACCTTCTCTAAGCCATTTATTATTTTTACATTCAGTCACATCCTCTTATATCCATCCCCTCTCCCAAATAAACAATTGTGTTTTCTTGCTTTTCCACGATTATCTTGGGTGCTGATAGATACCATAATATCAGAGCATGCCAGCTGGTGCTAGTTACCACATGAAGTACAAAAGAAACAAATCCTTAAAAATATTCCACATAATAGGTGATCTCTCTGCTGCCTTACACCTCACCAACCTCATGCCTCCTACTGTTTCTATAAAGCTTTTGCCATCTGGGGAGATTTACTTCATTTTTTACATACATAATTTTGTTGGTCTTTCTGATAACAAGAGTCCTACCCACTCTCTTTTTGTCTAGTAGGACTAGGACTGGAGCCATAAGCCAAGCTATGGGTTATGGCTGGATTCAAACTAGCAACTGACAGGTAAAACATTCTAGTAGTAAAGAGCCCACCTGCTGAGCCATTCAGTCCCTTTAGCACACAGGAGAAAATTAAGTTGTTTTTCATTTGATCCACCGTCATATATTTCATATACCAAATTTCCTTTCCTAAACGCAACAAACCGGTGCTCAGGATGTCTGTTAGTACAGGGCAACCTATTTCCTGCCTGACATGCCTTGGGGAACATGAAGCATTAGCAGCTGTTGGGTAAGCTTGTTCGAAATTCATTTGTGGAGGTTGGCTTGAGAGAAAATTGTTTTCCCTTGCTTAAAAAATGGGAGAGAGTGGTCCATTGCTTGTGTAAGTGCTGAAGGAATGTGAATGGACATCACTCTCGCACAACCAGAGGGATTACAAGGGAATTCAGAAAGCCCAGGCCAAGTACATGCTCTACTCCCAAAAGAATGCACATGTTGTACAGAACTTTTGGGAATATGCGTAGGCGAGTTGGTGACACGTTAAATTATTCCCACAGGAGGCTGGCTCCCTTCACTAAATTCAGGGCTCTGGTAAAGGGGAAATTTAGGCATCAGATGATGGAAAACACATACACTCCATATATAACCAGAATATTTTTGCTCGTGGACTTAGTTTTACAGTACCCCTGTAGGGGAGGGATGTATTTACAGATACTGCCAACAAATACTGTGCTTAGTTACCCATTAAAAAAAGCCTGCTTTGCTTAGGATGAAACAGAAAATCAGTGGCAAAGTTGGGAAGAGAATATCATTCTCAGTCCTATACCTGAATAACAATTTAAGTGAAGGCAAATGTAAAATTGCTTTGTGAAAGGGCAAAAACCCTTTGTTGGAATGGGTTTCTCATGGACAGCTGGCAAACAGGAGAGCTTGTCAAAAAAACATCAAGTGATGATTATTATGAGGCTACATCCAATTCCCAAGTCTATTGACTGGTACTATATACTCACCCTGGAATACAATACTTTGGAGCAAGCAATCTGTGTCCTACTAGAGGGAAAAATGTCATTTGAAAAGCATGATTCAATACAGCCCACCTTCAGTGAGTTAAAGACTTTGATCATGAAAAGCTTTGGCCAACCATTCCATATAGAATGCCTCTTCTTATAGAGCCAATATTTTATTACTCAAGTTCTATGCACATTAGTAACTTTGAGAATCCATGGGGCCAGGAAAATATACCAGTTAGCATATGTCCCAGGTTTCTGTTCTTCCTCACAGGGATGCAGCCATTGGGTGCATCCAGATGAATGTGCACGTGTAGCTTGCAGCACTGAAGACCCTTCTGTGATGCTGCAAACCACATGCTCCGCACATGCAGGCATTTGTCACACTGCTAATTTGCAGTGCGGCAGGGTTTTTTGACAGGGTTTCTCATGGACAGCTGGCAAACAGGAGAGCTTGTCAAAAAAACATCAAGTGATGATTATTATGAGGCTACATCCAATTCCCAAGTCTATTGACTGGTACTATATACTCACCCTGGAATACAATACTTTGGAGCAAGCAATCTGTGTCCTACTAGAGGGAAAAATGTCATTTGAAAAGCATGATTCAATACAGCCCACCTTCAGTGAGTTAAAGACTTTGATCATGAAAAGCTTTGGCCAACCATTCCATATAGAATGCCTCTTCTTATAGAGCCAATATTTTATTACTCAAGTTCTATGCACATTAGTAACTTTGAGAATCCATGGGGCCAGGAAAATATACCAGTTAGCATATGTCCCAGGTTTCTGTTCTTCCTCACAGGGATGCAGCCATTGGGTGCATCCAGATGAATGTGCACGTGTAGCTTGCAGCACTGAAGACCCTTCTGTGATGCTGCAAACCACATGCTCCGCACATGCAGGCATTTGTCACACTGCTAATTTGCAGTGCGGCAGGGTTTTTTGACACCAGGAGATCCTGGTGTCAAAAACAACCAGTACTGGAAAATACAGAGCCTGACTGGCCAAAGTCACACTTCATGTGCCCAGATCACCGCCACTGGAGCCCCAGTAGGCCCCCAGGACCCTAGGTAAGGCTGCTGGGGCCAGGCTAGGTGCTAGCCTGAGCCTCCCCTACCCCACCCAGAGCATTTTTCCCTGCACTAACCCCTTGTGCAGGGGCATGTGCATGGGGCAAAAAGCAGTGGCACAAATTTGTGCCACTGCTTTTTTCTCCATGGCAAACGCACACCTGCTTATGGGGAAGTGGCCACTGACAATTACTCTAGAGAAAGAGAACTAGGTC
The DNA here is from genome assembly GCF_000455745.1 of Alligator sinensis. NCBI lineage: Eukaryota > Metazoa > Chordata > Crocodylia > Alligatoridae > Alligator > Alligator sinensis. The sequence goes on along the minus strand of NW_005841909.1, from coordinate 3,388,435 downwards.
TTATGATGGTGCTTTGTTTTCTGAATACTCAGTTAACATGGGACAAAATATACAGGCTAAAAAAAGCCTTGTTGGGTTCTGGAGTATGCAAACTAAGGCAAAGATTATCTATTAAATCTGTACATTTAATAGATTCTATGGTGTTGTATAAGTCACAGATAAAGGGCACAGAACTTTTAAGTAGATTAACCTTATAAGGTGAAGACAGCTAGAAACATTTTCTACCTGTGAATGTTTGAGAAAACGTGGTTATGTTAACAGAGAGCACTAGAGAGCGCTCTAGGAAAAGAAAAGACCTGTAAAGTTGGAATGGAAGTTGTAACACTGAGATCAGGGCTGAAAGGCCTGATGATTTTTCTTATTGGTTTCATTTCCTTAATCTGTATCCTCTTGAAATCCTTCAAATTGTTACTTTAAAAGAGGTTTGTTTTTAAGTTACTTTCATATGGCACTTGCTTCTCACTTCTGGGATGCGTCCCTCTGAGCATGCACATGGGGACACATTTCCCATGGGACAAATATTTTACATGTTTGTGCAGCTGCCATTTGTCCCTGGGCACACCCCTGCACATGTGCTCTGACTCCCCTCCCATAGGGGAGGCTGGGGCCAGCACCTATGCTGGCCCCAGCATAGCAGCAGCCTTACCTGGGAGCCTCCCAGGGCACCAGCACCTAGAATGTGGCTCTGGCAAGCTAGGCTCTGCTTTCTGGTGACGCACGCTGCTGCCATGTGCACCACACCATTTTTTTGCAGCATTGTTTTTTTGACACCAGAATCTCCCAATTCACAATCTTGTAACAGGTTAAGGAAAACTGAGGCCTCCAAGTCCTCACTGGCAAATGTAATAATACTTGTGGTTTGCTTGCATCGCTTAATGACAGGATAAAAAAGGATGTTCAAATAAATGCTAGATAGGCTCTTCGTAAAATCATCTCAGAAAATCAGCCCTACTGGGAGACAAGCCTGTTCAACCCTAAATAAGTGCATTTTAAAATGGAAAACACTTGTCTATTTATTGGTCAGCCAAGAGGAAACCCCTTTAATGAAGGAGCATGGTAATCTAAGCATAGGAGAATATGCCAGTGCAAAGACTACTACACTGCTATGCAGATTTTGTATACTGAGGGCTATTTGTTCAACTATTAGTGCACATCTCTTACATGCAGAGAACTGTACAACTGGTGTATATAGTTATTCAGTTGAGATAAGGAAATATGTAAGTGCAGATTTTTTGCACACAATAGCTATAAGGGTGTTTTTGTGGGACTATCTGCTGGGCCTACATATGAAAATTAGAGCATGCTTGTACCTTGATATTCATGTTCATATGAAGGGTAATTTATTTTAGAGGAAAGGCCAAGGTCCATCAATGAAATCTGACAAATTTATGCACTCAGATACAAGTGCAAATAAATTAATGATTGCTAACCTACACTTTTTAAAAAATTGGAATTAATTGTCAAAAGGACCAGTCTAGAGAAAGGTGAGCTGCTAAGAGTGTCACAGGACGCATGTGAAGTTCCTTTTTTGCTTGAAAAATAAACCAGGAAATCTTACTACACCATTGCAAGCTACCTCTTTGGTATCAGGCTAGATTCAGTGGACCCAAAAATAGATACCCACATACATTCTGATGGAGTTCATCACCATTTGTAAAATGCCTAAGATGTTAGCAGCATACAAATAATAAATAACGGTTCATAAATAGGTTTATAGGAAGAGACGGGAAACAAGTTAGCTGCCTTGTTTGAGGGCATTCATTAACTTTCTCTCATCACAGGAAATGTCAATAGTTCTCAGGAGAGCAAACTCCCTCTGTTGGTACTTCAGGGGCTGGAGTTTGCATAATCAGAATGACTAACATAAGCATTATACACAGCCTTCTCCCAGCATGATTGTCACCCTGCTTTCCCTTCAGCACAAGCAGAGAAAGAGAGGCCCCGGCTCCCTCCGAAATCCAGGGTCTGTAGGTACTGCTCCACTGTGGCTAGGAGATCCCTGTTGAAAGCATGGGAGAAGAGGGTCTGCTTTAACGTGCAAGGTCCCTTGCATGGGCAGAGGAGCAGAGCTCAGCTCCACCACACACCCTTCTGCTCCCCTCCCACAGCCCAGCTGAATGTTACCTGAGACCATGAAGCAGATCTGAAGTCCAAAATCTAAAGCCTATCTATTCACAATATGGACAGGACTCTCCTTAAAAGCCAGGTGGCCACATCCTTCACAGGTGACATTTGCAAGGGGTCTTTGAACATAGCTCCAAAAGATTTACTGATACTGTCAAATAGATCATCTTATTCCTCTGCCATCAAGGAAAACAGCTCGACAGCAAGATGAGAACAACCTTCTTTCAAGCACAAGGAAAAGTCATAAAAGTACAAGCATGTGGAGCAAAAACTGGGAGGCTTATGACTCTCTAACATGGATGTTTGAATTGTAAAGGGAAGCAGAGAGCTAGAAGTTTAATTAGCCAAGAATTTCATAAACTGCTTTCTTGAGAAACGACCACGCATGCTCAAGCATACTAGACTCCAACCAATACTAAACCAACCATCACTCAACACTTCAAATTATTGCCTACTGTCTAACCTCATAAGCAGGGCCATATTAAGGCAACATACAGCATTGGATCCACCTCAAGCTCAGCAGTTTTCCTGTCCTTGGAAAATTGTCAATAATTTTCAATAATCTGTAGAGAAATTTCATAGACATTAGGGCTGGAAGGGACCTCGTGATGTCATCAGGTCCAGCCCCCTGCCCGAGGGGCAGGAAATCAGCTGGGGTCAGAGCATCCAAGTGTGAATCATTTGATAATTTTTGGGTGAATCTGACAAAGGGTTTTTGAACCCAAAAGCTTGCTTTAAAATGTTTTTTCCAACTATATAAATTGGTCTAATATAAGATATCAGATTCACCCAAAGAACCTGGTCTGCCTATGTCCTTAGACCACCATGGCTACAACCTACACCCTTGAAAAATTTTGAAATTTTCAATCATTTGAAAATATTTGAAATTTTTGAGCATTTGAACATTTTCCCCATCTTGAATCAGAACAAAAACCTCTAAAAAATTCACAATACCAAAAGGGGAAAAATATCAGTTTTGATTAATCAAAAACTTTTGTTTGAATAACTTCCAAATATTTCAGTTCTGACTTTTATTTTTTTTATTATACGTATTTTACATTTCAAAACAAAAAGACATTTAAAAATCATTTTAAAATGTCACAGTCGAAGATTGAAAGACGTTCACAGCTTTATTTCTCAGACGTTTTTCAGGAAAAGAAAAGTATCGCGACTAGCCTTTTTCACAAACAGGTTCTGTTTTGACAAATCCACTGTTTCCAATCAAAAAAAATGTTGAAAAATCCCTAGCCACCTCTAGCTCTGTGCTCTCCATTGCAGTGCAACAGCATGGTGCCACATAAACAGTTGTGTTCTGATTTTTCTCACCATCTTTGGAAGGAAGTAAGCCTTAGGGTTAATATTGACCGGATAGGTGTATAGTCCACACCCCTCCACTGTTGTTTCAGGGCATCTGCAGATTCTAGCAGTCATCACTGCTTGGTTATATTCAGGTCACCTTTTTGAGCTTTCCTTCACAACTTAGGAAAGGCACTTTTCCCAAATAAAGCTGAGAATCTGATATATGACTCTCATATAAATATATGACTCCAGGAGCTGGGGCCCTAGACATGCTCAGGCCTTAATCCAGCTCTGTTCATATGAAGACATAACCTTTTTTCCCTAAATTTACAGTCAAATTGTCTGTGGGTGAAACATTTTGGTGTCAATGGAGTTGCCAATGGACCATTTACTCCACCCAAAATGCAGTCTTTAGTAGGATTTTTATATTTACTGATTTCTTTACATGGGATATGTTTGTATCGGATTGTTGCAAAGTCTGTGAAAAAATGTTTAAAAATTATTACTTTGGAGTGCAAACAGTGTGGTTTATAATAGATGCCGCTAATACTTTAACTACAGTATGGTATGATCTAAGCCTCTTCTCTTTCATCTCTTCATGCTGCAACATTTCCAGAAATTAAGTGTGGAAAATTAACTCTGATTTACTTCAGCAGTAAAAGCTGGAAGAGTGAGATTGTTCCTATACTTCTGTCTGTGACGTTTCCTACTGAAGGCCCTTACTGAAGGGATTTCTATATGTGGTGTTAACAGATACGTACAGAAGAGAATAACGTGTTAGTGCATGACATTTCCAAGAAATAACCCAACCTCCTCAAATGCAATCCTTTTCTAAATGCAGCTGTGAATCACTTTTCCAAATGTAGCTGTGAATCACTACCAAGACTTTTAATTCATGCTACAGAAGCCACCACCCAGATTAGACAATCAAACAAGCAGCAGCAAATATCAAGGCAAAACACCAATGTATAGAGCTTAGGGCAAAACCAAACTTTTTTGGTGTGTATTTAAAAAAGTTATCCATGTGAAAAGCCTCTCCCAGTATATCTGTGGCCAAGAGCCATTGTACAACAACATCATAGTCCATCTCTCCAGTGGCACCTTCATTGATACCAGAAAGTATGTTAAAGGCTGCATCAAAATGAATCATTGAAAAGTAAAATTAATATCAGCTTTCAGCTACAGAACCATACCCTGGAGGTTTATAAAGATTCATTTTCTTCACATATTTTCAGGGGATAAATAAGAAGCTGATAGGCACTAAGTATGTATATCCTATCTGCGCCCTAAGTATGTGTATCCAGCACTGGAATTTTCCCTTTAATGTAAGTTAATGTTATATTTTTTCAAGCATGAAATTTCACAGCTGGCTTTCAGACTTCAATAGGAAAATTCTAGCAATGGTGATGTTATTATTAGAGGATTTGATTTGGATAATCTAGACTTGAATGTTTTATTCCAAGCCTGGATCTGAAAATCCAGCCTGGCAGACTGAAGTGTCCTCTGTGCAGTTCAGAGGTGTAGGTTGCAGTCGGGTTGGTCTAAGGGCATAGGCAGACAAGGTTATTTGGGTAAATTTGATATCTTTTATTAAACCAACTCACATAGTTGGAAAAATTCTTAGCAAGTTTTCAGGCACAAACACCCTTCATCAGGCTGAGGTGATGGCCATCCAAGAAGAGCACAGACCATCTACAGGTGCTTCCTCAGCCTGATGAAGGGTGTTTGTGCCTGAAAGCTTGCTAAGAAAAAAATTTCCAACTATTTAAGTTGGTCTAATAAAAGATATCGGATTTACCCAAAGAAACTTGTCTGCCTCTTCAAACAGCCGTAACAATTGGCAAGTTCAACAAAAGCTCTGAGAAAACAGCCTTCCTGTGTCAGCAGCAAAGACGTTTGTTTAACATCCTCATCCTGGATTTTTTAGCAAAGTCATGCCATCTCAGCAAAGCAAGAACCTGCTGTAAACATGTGAGTACTCCTAGGCTCTCCCAGCCCTGCGGGTCAGAACAAGTAAGTGTATGACATTGCAGCACTCCTGCAACCCTTCAAAATAACCAGTATCAGTATTGAGCACTATGGCAGCTGAAATGCATGGGAGGAGTTGGGACAAAAAGAAGATCACTCAATCCCTTTTTAGTTGTGACCTAGAATGGAGTTGCTTTTGGTGTCCAGAAGCCAGGGCTGGCGCAGTAACCTATATGACCGCCTTCTTCTCTTGTCACAATATTTGTAAAAAGACCAGAAACAGAATTAGCAAAACAATTCCCTTGAACAGCTTCAGGATAAATTGTGCCGTTTAATGAATGAGTCACTCACATATATTCCAAATATTCCTGCCTTTGAATGGGCAAAAATCCACCCTCTCCCCATCAACTGCCTGTGGTGGCCTCTTCCAGTGTCCTGAAGCTGAATGTCTGGTATGTTTGAACTGACGTAAAAAGTCTGGGGTTTGTAATCTAGCTTCCAGTTCATCAGTAGATAAATGTTGTGATTAATGTGCCTGTATGAGCCAGGATTTCCAGAATGGACGGACACTGCAAAGGAAAAATCAATTGCTGTTCATGTGTGAAAGCAGCCGAATCTCATTTGATTTGCTGCTTCCACTGCTTTGGAAAAGGGAAAATGCAGTGAGTCAGTCCAGGTCTGCATAAAGGAACAAAGCATCCAGGATGGGAAGAGCTTCATACACAAGGAGATGTGCTCAGTAGAAGGAACACAAAAGAAAAGTGGCTGGCACTCAAGAGATCAGTTCCTGATGCTGATTTCTGTGTGACCTTTGGCTGGTTGTATAAAATCTCATAAGGCCTCAGTTCTCTATCTGTAAAATGGGCATAATAAGATTAAACTGTCTGTTTTGTCTATTAGAGTGTAAGCCAGGTGGCCTGGACTCTCTTCTCTTACGTGTTTGTACAGGGCCTGATCTGTATCCGTGCATATAAGTGCTACTGTGATCTCCCTAATAAATCATGTAGGCTGCTTTCAGATGTGGCAAACAAAACAATAAAAAGGCGTTTTACTTTAAACTTGGTGCACTCCCATGCCAAGCCCAGAGCCTGCCCAGAAGAGGCATCACGTTAGTAGGACCCGGCTTGCCCAACATCTGTGTAGATCAGGCACTTTACTGGGGCTTCTTTGGCGCATTTATCTAGTAGCTAATTGAATCAGCTACTAGATAAAAGAGCCAAAAAGTCCCACTGAAGTGCCTGATTTATAGAGATGCTGCAGAACCAGGTCGAATAAACATGCTGTTTCTTCTGGTAAAGCGTGTTTGCGGGGGGAGGGGGGAGTGTTCACGTGTGTCAGCAGCCATAATGTGTTTGGCAGCCTAAATATATAGGTTGTTACTAGATCGCCTATAATAATAAAGTAGTGAAGGGCGTGACACATGCTGTTGGGGGATAGTAAGGTATCAGTGTGGAGATATGAGCAGGGAGAGACATGCTTTTGACCATGAAGGAGGGGGAGAACAGGACGACTGAAGGACAGATTCAAAGAAGAGAAGCAGAGAAGGGAGATGACTTTAACTACTGCATAGGAGCAGTGCGGAAATGAGATAAGGAGCAGGGAGGCAAGAACCAGAAGTCACAGAGCATGGGATAGCTAAGTCACAGGCAAGAATTTTACTCGTAAAGGCATGGGCAGATTAACGCACGGGCCACCCGGGCCCGGGCCCAGAGTCCCTTGTCAAACAGGGCCCCCCCAGATGCCTGGAGGGTATGTACGGGGGGAAGGGAGGGCAGCTTAGTGCAGACAAAACTGGCAGCCGGGCTGGGCCGGGCCAGGTATGCACAATGTGGCAGGCCACGGCTGCTGGGTACTGGGTGAGGTGCAAGGCGTGACTGCACCGGAGCCCTAGTAGTGGCTGGAGCCACTGGCAGCAAGAAGCAGAGCCGGGTGTGGTGCGTAGCTGGGACCTGCCAGTGGTGGGACAGCCCCAGTGCAGACCTGGCCCGGCTGCGACCATGGCCCCAGTGAATCTTATTCCACCTCTGCATACAGGCCATGAAAGGGGTATCAGAAATGTCTGTATGTGGTTGAGGGAACAATAAGGGGATCTGAAGAGAGAAAGAGAGAGATGACAGAGTCCAGGATGATGCTGTGAGCCTGAGTGAAGGAGAGGCTGGAAGAATTTCCCAGAGCATTGGAGCAGGGAGGAAGAAGAGCCCATTTTGGAGGAGAGATGAGAAGCTCAGTTATTTACCATTTTGAATCTTACCCTGCAACGAGATATCCAAGCTGACATGCCAGAAAGACAGAGGGGTAGAAGTGGACTGAAGGGGAGGATCGTATAGAAGGCCTAGACTGGGAAAACACTGCCATATTGTTATGTTTGCACAGGTCCTTCTGCGAAAGAAAAGTAAAGACAGCAGAATGGAAAACGCCAGTGACTAAGTAGGTATTTAAACACGTGGCCTGTAAACCCACCTATGTATATGGCCCCATCTTTGTTATGTATAAAGCCCACCCATGTATAAGGCCAGCATAGGTATGTCAGATACAAGTGTGACTAAATCACCCCCCTTACCAACCTAAAGCCCTTGTCTATACTCAGTCATACCAGCCAAAAGAAGTCTGGATAGCCCCTTTCATTTAGAGAACTAGTGTAAGCAAGGAAGCTGGTAACCAAAGGAACTCTTGTGGGTATAAGTTGCACCTCTGTTAGGCAAGTTTGCCATTATAACTCTACTAGCAAAACTTCCAATGCAGACAAAGCCTGGGGGGCAATACTCAATTTCCTTCAGTTTGAGGTTAACCGAGCTGCACCAATTCCCACCAGCTGAGAGCCTGGCTCAGAATCCCGAACAGTTTGTGAATCTGACTCATGCTTAGCAAGGGAATGGGGTTCAGTATCTGTGCGCTTAAGAGGAACACAGAAAAGGCAAACTGACCTTTACTGAGAATGTCAGCTCTTCTCTGTGACCACACAGGGAACTATATGCCTAATCCCAAAAAAGGCTGAAGCATAGCTCTTAGTGGTGCCAGGGAATGTGCCAGGGGGCATGCAGCCCTCTGAAGGGGCACACACAGAGTATGCAGCTTCAGAGCATATGTCTGCTTTGATTATTACATCATATTAATAAATGGTGCTTTAAACAGCATTAGAAGAGCAGGCCTGAGAAATTATGATCCTCTTGTCTGAGGTCAGCTGGGGGACAATGGCTTTTTGGCCTGATTTTAATATTGGGGGATATTTGATCTGCGTTATACCAGCAGGGGCCCACCTTTTTAGCAGATGTGCCACAAAGTGGGCCTGTCCCCTCCCCTCCTGTGCCACTCTGATCCCCTTCCTCTGCCTGACCCACCACTCTGCTTTCTGCTCACTACTCTGTACTCTTTGCCTGATCTCCTGCTCTGCTTTCTGCTCCCTGCCCTGTTTGCTGCTTCAACTGTCCCTCTTCCCAGATCTATTACATGCCAGAAGCTGCCCATGCCACTTGTGGCATCCACACCACAGGTTGCTCTCCCCCCCCATACCAAACCATCTATTTATTGAATACGATAAAATAGCGGGCCGATTGTCACTTGCTTGTCATTGTATCAGATTCCCGCACTGAAGGATGAATGAGGCTTGCTGAAGTTTGGCCAGAAAAGTGTGTGTGCTTGGTCTTAGACCATGGTAAACCATGGTTGTTTAGCTCTGTTTCCCTGGGGCACAAACTGTCAGTGTTCAGCTTCTCTTTACTCTGGGATAAGAGCAGACACTGGGGCAGCTCCTGAAGACCATGGTAGACTGGCTGCTCCCACGAATGTGCCATAATTCATTGGCTTGCCCCTGCTCTTGGCAGGAAATTCTGAGAACCAGAGTGCTCATTAGTCTAATTTTGCAAGCAGGATGCAGCCCTGGCTCAGTGAGCTATCTGTAAATCCCTTGCGTTCTTTATCAAACATTCCTCATTGTCATGACAAAACCATCCACGCAGTCTTCACTGCTCACCCAGTTTGTACTGTTCCCTCTTCCTCCACTCTGCCATCCTGTCCTGGTGCAGAGCAAGCTCACAATTCTGTAACCAGTTCTGGTGAAATGGGGAAGGGAGCCAAATTCTGCTCCTCTCATGCTGTTACAGTTCCCACGTGGCCCTGAACAAGACTGCACTGGCATGACACGCAACTTATGGTGGTTGCAAGAGTGGTCTATATTAGCAGAAGCTTGAGTAGCCTGTTAACAGATAAGACTATGCAGTATAAGTCCTGGATTTGTAGGACTGCAAATGGCTTCCCCTGCTGTTGGTTGGAGAACATCTACACTCTGCCTAGAACGCAGGCAAAATGCCAGCAGACAGATGTCACCTTGGTTCTCCCTCTCGCCCTTGGAGAGCCACAGGACCTCTCCAGCCACTGCTGACTCCAAGGCCCTCTTTTGAATGGACACTGGATGTGCTGCCGTCCTATAGCTGAGCCACAGTCCAAATCCCTGTGTACATCAATGGGATCTTTACTCCAGAAGTGAATGAGTTAAAACCTACTCAGAATGAGGAGAGCAACCAAAAGGCTCTGATTTACATGCCTCCCTTGCCTGAACATGCTGCACCTCTTGTTTTGCCAGCATTTGCGTGAGCAAGCATGAGGGCTCATGGTGAGAAGGGAGGTGGCAGATTCAGACAGCGCAGGCTTGGTGGGATTAACTGGCTGAGATCAGAGCAAAGGTTTGGTTTGGCAGAGCTGCACTGGAGCCTAGTAATACTTTGGTCAGTGTCCAGAAAGCACTTACGGAAGTTATTGTCTTCAATAGATCACAGAGGAGTTTGGACCCATTTCCAGGAGTCAGATGCCACCTCTAACACAAGGAAGCCATGCTCTGGAAAGAAGAGAGAGCTACAAAATCAGAGTGCAGGAAGAGAACATCCACCTCAAATGGAGCTAGTCGTGACTCCTGTCCAGAGCTGGCTCAGAAAGGAATTAATCTATTCAGCTTTGGATTTAATAATAGGGTTGTAAGGCAGGGGTGGGCAATTATTTTGGGCGGAGGGCTGCTTACTGAGTTTTGGCAAGCCATCATGGGCCGCATGACAGGCAGCCAGGGGCAGATAAATATTAATTTTCTAACTTTTTTAGGGGCCCCGCGGTCTGGATAGAATGGCCTGGTGAGCCGCATCCAGCCCATGAGCCATATTTTGCCCACTCCTGTTCTAAGGGCTTGCTGAGCATGTGTATTTTATTCTTTCCTCCTGTTCAGTTATTATTCACCTGCGGCCTTTGAGGTCTCACTTGTTTTTGTTTTGTCCCGTTTACATTAGGAGAACAGATAAAGGAAATTAAAAACTCAGAAGATCATAATCAATAAAAACACACCAAAGCAATTATACAAGGGAGGTGCTTGAACACCAGCTCCTGAGCTGGATCTCCTCATCAAGAGAGGTGGCTAACAGTAGCCACTGCCTTTACTACACAGATAAAGGGGCTTAATTGTTCTTCCTTTAGAGGTGGAAGAAAGGTTGTTAGTCTCTCAGTGGCTCCAACAAGTTCTGTGATTGTCTCTGGATCAGATTCATGTGATGGCAAATATAAGCAATTTTCAGCAAAATTGTATTCTCTGCACCATGACAAGGTATATCAGGCAAACTCACCTTAGTAAGACATCTTATTTGTGGGTCATCTCTTGTAATGAATACACCAAGAGGAAATGCTAATGAATGTCAGAAACTATTTTTTTTAATACCGAAGCTGAAGAGGTTGCTGGCATTTGCATCTATGCTCATTATAGCTCTGTGTTCATAGGCCCCATTACCTACTTTGGTCCTCCAGCCTCATACCAAGGTAACTCCACTGATTGCAGCCACATTACCTTGGTGTGACATGGAGTAACGTGGTGGTGAACCAGGTCTAATGTCTATTTTTTCTGGATTACAGCTGGGAATGAGCAGTGGCAGCTCTGGTTAAGGTTGGCTATGTGTTTTAATTCTAAAGAACCTTTCTGGGTCTTTAGAAGTGTCAAACCTCCTTCCAGGCCTGGCCTTTTCCCAAGTGTCAGTATTTCCAGGAAGTCTGCAGCAAAACTGTAGGGCTAAAATTGAAATGAAAGTAACTGAAAACAATGTATTATTTTTTTCTTTTGGAGGAAGAATTGCGTAGTGGTTAGAGTCCTAACTGGAACTTGGGAGAAGTGAGTTCAGTTCCCTGTTCTGTCCTAGGTTCCTGGAGGAAGTCATGTAGACCTAGGTATTTAAACAACCTATACCCCTGTAAGATGTTTGGCATTTCAGTACTGTTCTATTCAACATTGCAAACCCGAGGGCCGGGACCAGAGCTAGTCTGTTCATGGATGTGCCTACACTTAAGCACTGGAAGGCCTAACAGACTTAGGTGCCTTATTCCAGGAGAGCAATTCCATTTGACTGGGTTTAGATACCACATATAGGGTATGTGGTAACCAAACCGTCAATGACTGAGGTACCTACCAAAAGTGATCTACAGAGAGTTAGGTACCTAGGCTCAGCATAAGCGCCTAAATGAACTTGCATGTTACAGTCTTCCAGAAAGACATCAAGATCCAGGTCTACAACACATTCATCAACCCCACTCTCCTTTATGAATGTGAAACGTGAGTGACCTACTGTTGTCATCTCAAGAGCCTGGGAGTTGCTGGCTACTAGCCAACTCCAGTAGTGCCACAACCTCAACCAAGTGGCAGTCTACTTCAAGGTAAAGCGTCTTGCTGTCAAAACAGAGAAGAGAGAGTGGAAGAAGGAAAATGAGATAAATCTTGGCCTAAAGCCTATTCTCTTAAAACTAAAAGCTTGGCCTAAAGCTTCTCAAATGCCCTTTCTGTGAAAAGACCTGCAGACAGATCTGTGGCTCCAGGGCTGGACTCTTATGTCACCTCAAGACCCATCAACGAGCAGTAAAGATCATCCTCAAATCGATGAGTAAAAGCAGTTGGAAACAGTGGAGGAAAATAGACTAAACTTCTAGTTGGTCTCAGACCGTGGCCTGCAGCGGTTCTCAAGCCATGGTCCATAAAGCCATGATAATCATCTACAGAATTCACTGGCCTCCTCCCTTTTTCACGTGAAAGGTTGATAGTAAGTGTGAGTGGTGGTCCACAAGAATTTGAGGGCTGACTGTAGTTTGTTGGTCCAAATTTCGGGGGATCTCACATCTTCCCAAACCCGTAACGCTTCCTTCTGGAGAGAAAGAACTGGCTCCTGCCTGCAACAAAGCCTGCTCCAAGTGATTCTGGCTGGCAGAGAGGTAGGCCGATGCTGTGGTGGCCTTGAGGAAAGAACAAAATGATGGCATGGAGGAAAACAGGGAGCAATAAAAGACATCTCCAGAGGTCCATCAGGGAGGCGGAAGTTGCATCCTTTTGTGGGCAGAGAAAAAGGAGAGTGGAACAAAAAATGTAGCACAATGTAATCATTCTCCAAGCAAGGATGGTAAAAGTGGTCCAGGGATAAGTGATGCCACACAAGCCCTTTCACTTCCTAGGGCACCCATTCAATTCCTTACTGAGTTGTTACCTGCTGGCATATGTGAAATCAATTTGGTGGTCTCGGTCCAGGGGCCAAGGGCCATTCTCCACAACTACCAATTCCCTACTGAGTCTAGCTGGCAGCCACCCCTTCTTAGCACTCTCAGGGGGAAGGGCAAGGGCTGTTATTGTGGGACTGCCCCACTGAGTTAGGATTGAGGGCCTGGGGAAGGGCAGGGGAAGTTGCTGCTGCCTGTGCTGTAGCTATTCTGTGGGGAAAGAGAGGGACTGGATGCCGCTCCCAGCACAAAAGTCAAATGGATAGTAAAAAAAAAATCCAAGATCTGTCCAAACCAGCAGCCCACTGGACTAGCAGGGGTGAGCACACTAGTCTCCTCCGCATCAAACACACGAGAGCGTGTCTGGCTGGGTTCCTCTTACCACAAGAAAGAATCAGGGTGGGTGTTTGTGTCCCTTGGCAGGCAAATGCTCTTTTGAGACCATGAGGTTTCAGCAGTAGAGAAATAGTGGGGAATTCCTGAAGGTGTTTAGGCGGTGGTGAACCTGCCATCCTACAGCTGCTCCTACAGCCTCTGACTTGTGAGCAGCAGTCACAGCTGCTGTATTGCCTCCTTCCTAGGAAAATGGCCTGTGGATCCACACAACAGTGTTTCTCCATCTTCCTCTGATGCATCTAGTGCTGCCCAGTGTCATAGAGAAGATACTAGATGGACCACAGCTCGGTCCCAGTACCTCAGTCCCTCTCTTTCTAGTTGCAGTGTCTATAGGCCCTTTCAGCGAATCCCTCAGTTCAGTAAACGATATAGATCTTTTAACTGGGGCCTGATCTACAGTGCAAGATCTCAGATGCCATTGCCCCTCAATGATGGCCCACCAAGAGCCTCTCCTGAGCTATCTACTGCATACAGGGGCTGCTGCCTTCTCTGTGGGCTCCCCAAATCCACCTGGAACCTCAACTGTGGGAAGAGGGAGCAGGGGTATATGGTTAGTACCCAAATAGATAACAAAGTAGCATGGCTGAACAGAGCTAGACAGTCCTCCACCTGCCTCACTTCTTCTACCTTGCGTCCTGCAAGCAGGACACAATGATTGTCCCTGCACCAGCCCTCTTCCCTACCTCCCACTCATTCCTGAGAGCTGGAGTTCTCATAACTCACAAATGACCGGATTACTATCATGTGCTTGCTCACTTGCTTGCTCTCTCTCTCTCTTTTTCAAACCAGCTTCTGAGCTGAGGTTATTTCTGCCAAGTTTCTGCCTGGCGTGAATTTTTACAACAGAGTTATAAACGTCTGAAAATAGACGCTTGCAGTGGAAAGGCTGACACACCCTATATGGTGCAGATGAATGGCAGAGCTGTAACGAAAAGCCAGTCAAGAAACTGGGCCATGCAGCTGGGAGTGCTTAATACAAGCCACATACAAATTAGCCTGAGGGGGTAAAGAAACTGGAGGTACAACAGGACTTAGGGCAGAGAATCTCCTGTTTGCTTTTCTCATTGCCGGGCATTTGGTTAGCCTTCCTTGGGCTCGCATGGTTTCATTCCAAGACTCTTCACAAATTTGAGACTCCTTTCGCAAAAATAGCCAACTGGCTTTGATTTCTGCATGCAAAACTACCCAAAGTCTCGACAAGAAGCTGGGAGCCGTGTTGCATGCCACAGTGTCATTAGTGAGGGTGCATATTTCAGAGCAAAATCCTCCTGGGACAGATAACAAGGGGGTGATAAATTAAGCTTCTCAAATGCCCTTTCTGACTCACTTTCTCCAGCTGGCAGGATGATTCAGTGTCATGTGTGGAAGGCTGCAGGGTCTTGCTTACAGGCTTAGGCAAGCATGGGCTGCCTGTGCTAGGAACACAAAATCTTGCTTCCTCCACGATAACATGAATGAGTCTCTTCTGTCAAGCAGGCTTAGACCTGTGCAGGGGGCCCTCGGAGAGAGGCTGCTGCCAGAAGGACCTGAGTCCCAAGAGATTTATCAATCCTATTCCAACAGCTCAAAGTTATTTTTTAGGGGTGTATCATTAAAGACTAGGCCCCAAACTGTCTCGAGGTGCTCTGGGTTTTAAGGCCAGAAGGAAATATTATGGCCCAGACCACAGTTAATTCACCCAGTGGATTTCAGGCAATGAGCTGAGTGGGGAAAAGGCTGGGCAGACAGAATTAACTGTGCATGAGCCTGGTCCCAGACCCTCCCTCTCTCTGTGCTCAGAACGTATTCCTCAGTAACCCATGGCCAGAGATGGCTCCCCAGTGGACGGATGGGGCTGGCTTGCCCCTATAGGTCATAGGGATTGCCTGGCCCCTTCTCTGTGTGTGAACAGAGGTGAGCACAGACAAGCTCTCATTCTGGGACACCCAGCTGTGCCACACAGAGATTTCAAGATCCACTAACAGCTGTTCCTGTGAAGGCTCCTGCCACTTGCTCAGCTCCTTTCTCAGCAGCTCTGGGAGGTGCAATGGCTCCCTCATACCCAACAGCTGTGTTTCCAGTCAACACCTGGTGGCCGGGCTTTGCTCTTGCTCTTGCCAGCATGAAGCAGGCCCAGTCCAACTGCAGGGCCAATTCAGCCCTCAACTGAACCAGTACCCAGACCACTTCAAGGGACATGTGCAGAAACCCAGGTATGACTGCATGTTAGAGGCCCCCTCAATCCACAGGACTGACCTCAGTGTTCACTTGGGCTTTCCAGGGATGAGCAGCTTTTGTAAGGCCAATATGGAAAAGTACAGGGATGCCAAGTTTGTTCTGTACAGAGGAACAAATCACACCCTCAGTTCAATGAAGGACTTCTCAACCCATGCAAAGCTGCCACTGTGATCAGTAGCAAGTCTGCACCAGATCGATCACTCAACTTTTACTAGTAAGCCAAGCTACTGCAGCAGCATTCAGTAGGGAAAACACAGTGCAAGGGACTTCTAGGACCACCACAACCATCATCCGTTGCTTGACTGGCCACTTGCACCTGTAATCACAGTAAATGCTCAAGCAGCTTTAATATGCAGCTGCGCATGCATTTGCCCTATCAAGTTCTCAGCAAATTTAAAATCTTCAAGTCCCCTAACGAGACTTTGGTCATTGGCATGAACTGCTCCTCAAAACTACTCCTCAGACCGGACAGGACAACATGAAGGCAATATTACTGTCCTACAAAGCATTGCTGTATTGCTATTTTGACAAGCCTCTGCAAAATCTGACTCTGTTATGAAAACAAGTTAAATATACCCAACGATAGTCAGGCAGGCTGGGTGTTTAAAGAAGTACGAAGGCAAGGGCATGTCCTTAAGCTCAAATCTGTTTCTTCTGTATTTTTTTTCATTAAGTTGCCCTCCCTACACAAACACTGAAATGCCTAATCTAGAAGTGTTTGTTCTGGACAAAGCACGTTGAATTCAGCATGGATGCCTCTCACTCTCTCACAGATAGCCGTGTAAATAATGCACTCTGATAACTGGTGGGAGGGACACAAACCTCCCAAGCAGTGACATTTTTCAAGATCATATACATTTTCTCATTTCTTACCCAGGTGAACCCTAGGCCTTTCAACAATTTTTGGTACGAAAAGCTAGAGAAAGGGAGAGAGAGAGAGAATAGTCAATGAATTTAATTTAACGAGCACTTCTCCTTACTTATACACGACAGAAAAGCTCCAGTTGGAGAGACTACAAGAAGCTCCTGCAAAGTAGTCAACAGTCCAGTGGCCAGGTCACTCACCTGACTTTCTGTATGTGTGATTCAAAGGAAAGACACAACAGTCAGCGTCCAATATTCACAGAGAAGTGCCCTAACTCTGGGCTAAAGGCTGCTCTGGGACAGATTGAATTCTTTCTTGTTTTGGCTCGGCAGAAGGTAGGGCTGGGTGGCACCTCAGGGACTAAGTAGTTCAGAAAGGCATGAGCTTTCTTGGGCAACAACCTACTTCTTCCAATGCTAGGATCAGAAGAAGTAGGTTGTTGCCTACAGAAACTCATGCCTCTCTAAACTGGTTAGTCTCTAAGGTGCCACCCTGCCCTATCTTCGGCCTGTCTTCAGACCAACGTGGCTAACAACAAGCAGAGGCAGGGACTCTTTTTTTGAAAATTTCCAGCCAGCACTAAACAAAACATTAAATTCCCCTTCTCCATTTTTATGAAAATGTTACCCCTGGGATTTCCTGCATTGCTAGAGGCAAGGAATGAAATCCTGACCTCAAAGTCATTGGTAAAATTCACTTCTATGGGGCCAGGATTTCACCCTAAGTTTTCTGTTTATGAAAATTAATGAAACCTGACAGATGTGTAAGTGAACACTCCTAATTTTTTTTTATGAAGCATCTGCTTTTATTTCTACCTGTTGATAACCCAAATATACATTTAAACCAATGTTTGGATGCACTTTCCCCGCTAATATAAACTTGGGATTTATGTAGATACCAAACATACAGAATTAAAACCTGCAAACCAAATCCTCATGCGATGTAAATGAGCAGAGCTCTTTAACTTCCGTAAAGCAATGCCGGTTAGCAACAACAGAAAATCTCAGCATACGTCTTGAAACAATGGTGTACTTCTCTGCTATTCCTGTGTAAAATGTACCATGAATTAATCTGCATTGGTAGCATATGCAAAACACAGTGCAATCAAAAAGAAATAAAAGTGATATATTGAAAATATCAGGAGAACATCTTGTAAAACGATTTCAGCCCTAACCAGACAAGTCTTCTCAAAACTTTTCCATGTGAGTCTTAAATTCTTCTGATCTGTAGATGTCAGCATTTCAATATCACTTTCCTCATTTTACAGATGGAGACACTAAGGCACGAGAGGTGAGGTGACTTACCCGTGTCCACCTAGCAGAGCCAGGAATAAACCTAAGTGTCCTGCATCCTAACTCCATGCTAGATTCACTAAGCTATGCTGCTGATGAGAAATGATACCTGCTTTTAAAAATGAAACTTCACAGTTATTTACTTAACACCTTTACACACAGTAAAACTAACCCCAATGCTAGGAATGTTAGCCATTCTCCGAATAGTCCCCCTCTGTAGTGGTTCTTGAGAGTATGATGCTCTGACGACTGCATCCACTAAGGACGCCTCTGTGGGACGATGACATCAGGTTGTACGAGTAGACGGAGGAGCTGCTCTGCATTGACCTTTCCTCTTCCTCGTCCTCCTCCTCCTCCTCCTCCTCCTCCATCCCCCCAGTAGGCATGAGTGTATGACGATTGAACTTGCTGCGCAGGGCTCCAATGATGCCCACCCTGTTTCAAAAGGTGCCATTATTATAATTGAAGCCACAAGGCAAAGGCAAATTTGCTGGGCGGGGATTCCATTTTTATGTGGGAAAACTGCAAAGAAACTCTTTTGGTTGGATGGCTGGTAAAACACCACCCAAGGGAAACTCCCCACCCTCACCCCCACAAAAGACTAGCACATCATACAAGTCATCCAGAGTATCACAGTAATGTTGTTAACTAGAGAAGGAACATGCCCAAAAGGGTCCAGAAAAAAATGACACTCAGGTTTCACTCACACCCCCCAGCCACAAAGCACCCTATCAATATAAACTCTACAATGTGCCACCAGGCAAGGGCACTGCCAGTAGCAGGACGTGTCTTAGGTTAAAATAGGCTCTAGTGACCACTGAAAGAGGACCCCAACCTACACTGTAGAGGAAAGCAAAAAACCCCAGTGTTCCTTGCCAAACTGATCTGGGGAGGAAAGTCCTTCCCGACTCCAGATGTGACAATTAGTATGACCCTTGCCTGTTTGAACAAGACCCTCCACACAGGCCCCTGAGAGATTGCTAAGGTCCAGCAGCATTGGGGCATCCAAATCAAGCTCCTAATTCTAGCTGTGGCCATTGGCAATAAAGGAAAGCAATAAAAAGGCAAAAACTGTCAGCCAAACATAGCAATCATGAAGGGGAAAAAATTCTTTTTGGCCCTATAGACAACAAGCAGAAGTGCCAAAGCATGGAGTTACCAGATACCTCCCACAGAGACTGAGTTTTCCCTCAACCCTATCATGAGTCAAAATGATGAACTGACACATCTTATGTGCTAATTACTGTTCCAAAAACACCTCTGTCCTATAAAGTTATCATCCCGTAAACTTACATCTTGAAACAATTCAGGTTCCTTGTCCCCACTGCTTTGCACTGGTTGGAAAGTGGAATTACTATCCCATGGAAAATTGCAACATTTCAATTTTTTTCATGGAACAGAAATTTATGAAAAAAATTAACTGGAAATGTTAAAATAACCTCACTGAAACATTCTGGTGTAATGTTAAATGTAATATATATAAGTGTAATATTAAAATTAATATTATATACAACATAAAAATCAGGGCAAAAGCAGCAAATTGGCACCAATCAAATTGATCAAGGTGAAATGAAATACCAAGTTCAATTTTGAGTTCTTTCAAAACATTTCCGTTAAAAATTTCATCAAATGCCACTTCACTTTCCCATAGAACATTTCACTTTGAATGAAACAGTGCTTTCCACCAGAAAACTGTCTCATCAAAATGTTTCTGGCAAACTCTTCTTCTGGCTTCCTTTTACGTTGCATTGCCTGGCTGGAAGAGCAGAACCACAGAGACATTCACTCCGTGTCTACAATACCTCTTCCCCCAGACCAGTGACAGAGCATGTGTTTCAGCATCTTCAGAACTGCTCATCGAATGGTGAGGGGAAGGAGCACAGTAGTTCTCCTGACCCTTATGCTGCAGATAACGTGCCAGGCAGAAAACAAATAGAGAAAGCATGGGAGCATGGAACAAACCAGGGGTGTTCAGAAGGATAAATTAGACCCTATGAAACAATGTTGGCACCTTCCTAGGGGCAAGAGGAAGGTATTGACAGTCGGCATAGTGTGCGAGAGGAGGCCTGAGGAAGACTGTGCCATTAAAGTTGCCTTAGTTGTTGCAAGTATGAGTTACTGCAGGTTTTTGGAAGCCACGCACACTACTGCCCTTATGTACGTCCCAATGAATGGGAGTGCAGGGAGCCCAGGGCAATCCAATATGAACCTTTTAGAGTGATCATTTTCACTTCTGGCCTTTCACTAAACGGTCTCAAGCAATGAGGAAGCTCTAGAGGGGAGGGGACTCGGCGGCTCTGTCTGTCCTGCTCCCAACCCCTTCTCTCCAACCCCTGAACCCTAGCTTGCGGGTAAGCACCAGAGCTGGGCTCCATAGCAGGCAGGGAGTGCAGGCTCCCCAGCACTTGTTCCAGCATGCAGGGCAGCTGCCTTGGTCCTGCTGGAAGCAATATGGCTTCCCCAGAAAGCAGGGTTATGGGATAGGAGAGAAGAACTTGGGAGGCCGCAGAAGCAAGCCACTGGATCCCCTCTACTCTAAGTTTTGCCATCCATTACTTAAGCAATGTCTATAGTACAATCCCTACTATAACTAGGGACCTACTTAAATCACAGTGAAACTAAAAAATGTTCATGGTTTGGTCACAGCAGAAATTTTACGGCTATTTCCCGGACGTACTCCGTCGGCCCCGCCCCTTGGTGCCGATTGGTGGAGAGGCCCCAACGGGGATAGAGGGACGAGCGAGCAGCCGCCACCTCGTCTGCTGCTCTTCCTGCTGCCCTGCCAGCCAGCGCTGTACCCCTGCCAGCCAGGCTGCCAGGCCAGGCCACAGCAGCAAGGACTGCTAGCTCCCACTGGGGAAGCCAAAATTTTATTTTTATTAAGTTTTTTTTTAAGTTGCTTTCATGGACAATTCTGGATTTTGCAGTTTCTGTGAAATTGCAATTTGAGTAGACCCCTAACTATAACTGCAACAAAGTGCAGTCAGATCCAAGCTATCTTTAAACTAGGTAAGTTTGGATACTAGAAGCCATATAACTGTAACAGCTACACAGCTCGGTGTGGGGAGGGAGTGAAGCCAAGCAGCAGGGTAAACTGGCTCACGTGGAGCTGTAGGCTGCTGTGGCTGGACTGCTACCAGTATACCTGAGCTACCTGCTCTGACACTAATCTGGTCCTGTGTGCAACACTGACAGCTGGAGAGATGCACCCTTATTCTGACAACCCCCAGTGAGGAAAGCTCAACAACTTCTAGACCTTCTTTGCACACCCACCACCAGCCCCCATGGAAACAGCTCCTTACTTGGGTGTAAACACAACTGCTGTGACATCCATGTGATCCTTGCTCTTGCTGGCGGGAGCGGTCCTTCCCCGGTGGAGGTAATGGTTCTGGAAGAGATACTGGGCACTGTCCCTGGGCAGGGGCAACAGTGTGCTGAGCACTGGCGAGCGCTGACCCACCACACTCATTATGGCTGGACGCCTGGCATACAAGCTCCTGCAGAGAAAGCCAATGCAGAGGGCACTTGCTCGTTGGCCCATGATGCAGGCCCCTTCACGTGCCCCAGTAGCAAGCCACATGCTGTACCTGTCATATGGAAAGAGCACTTTCCTCTGATCTGCAGAGGCCTCTGTTGACCACTGCACACCAGGGTACCTCTTCTCTTTCAGTGCGGGATTGAATACGTCAGAGCGAAGCAGCCTGCCGATTTCCTCCTGAATCTCCTGGAAGTGTTTGCGTCTGAACGCCACCCAAGCCACATATGTGCAAAAGTTGTAGAAGCACTGAATGGAAAAGACAAACCATCATGCACGGCTGTGCAACAAACAGTGGGCTCAGCACCCTCCTATTGCAATTATGCTCAGGGTGGGGCTAATCACTCACTGACCTCACTGAAGAGAGCAGAGCTCTATGAGTGCAGAATTTGACCCAGTGTTATAGCAGATTCGTTTGTAATGTTGTCTTGGGGCAAAGGCACACAATCAACTTACCTTGCCCCTTTGTACCTTGTGATAGCCGATCAGTGTGCCTATGTCCTAAGCTTTTGGAGCCAAATGTCTTGCGTCCTACTTTGTAGGTCTGTGTTTCAGTATATAAGACTGGTGTCACCTCACACTGATTCACTGCGCTGCCATTAGGATTGAGGGGAAAAGAGGACATTGGTTTTTTAAAAATACAGAGACGACTGGAAGTGCAGTTTCATATTGAATGCAAACATGGTCCCAACAAACATCACTGTCAAATCTGAGATCATTGTTTCTTGGCGATTTCAGGATTAAAGGAGAAAAACTTTAATTTTCATGCCTATTTAGCCAGCAGTCAAATAGCAGGGACCTCAGCCCACACTGAACATGGACCCATAAAAAAGAATCTCTGTTCAGCCCGTCTTTATTAGAAGTCAGCATCTGCCATTCAGTACTATTAAGATAAATCTGTGTCCTTGGAGCTATGTAGATAAGGCGACTTGCCCCAGGAAGCAAATCACAATCACACACTGAAGTAGGAAATACTGTATTGGTTTCAAATGAGGTGTCTATTAGTCTGGCATATGGAAATTAGCTGTCAAAATTTGCACCCTGGCATATATAGGGATGGAAAGAGAGATTCTTGGCATCTGGAAACATTACAACATACCACAGGGAATAAAAAGGGACTGTCAAAGCCCTTAACAGTGGAGAGAGTTGTGAGTCCAGGTACCAGACTAGGAGCAAACCTACGGAGCTGACTCTCTAGGGGCTGTGGAGGGCCCCACTGAGCTTTCTGGCTCAGAGATGGCCTGGTTGAGGAGGAAACGGGAACAAAGGTAAACTTGGAGACTCCATGAGGGAAAGGCTTAGTAGGCCAGAAGGGCCACAAGAGCCTACATTTTGTAGAGACCTAAAAAATTGGAGTAGCTCAGAAGAAAAGGAATCCTATTTCCATTTCTTTGGCCTGGGAATACGTAGTTGGGATAACCAGAAAGGAGCTGAAAATGGACATCTCCCTTGTGTCACAAGGGCTGTGCTCCAGGATATCAGTCGGTCACCCCACCAGTTTGTAATAGGCCTTTCCTACCTCAAAGAACTCCCGGTCTTTCTGTGATGATGATGTTTTTCTCCTAAGGCAATGAATAAAAGCACAAAATTAGTAGTGAGAGTGGCATTTGCAATCTTATGAACAGCATATTGGGCGTAACACAGAGTAACAGATCAAGCTAGCATTTCATCAACACAGCAAGCCCAGTTTCTAGTAAATCTTCTTCATTAGTATGCACACACTCGCTTGCCCAAGAGAAAGGCAGACTTTTCAGCATTAATACAAAATGAGAATATGCAAACGATCCAGCTCAGCTAATTAAACCTGCCAGAGCCTGACACCGGGCCTAATGGCCAGAGGTGCTCCACCCCCATTTACTTTTCTGTTGTGCTCAGCCTGGCTCTAACTCTGCTCCTACTGAAGGCAATGGTAAATCTCTCCAGGAGATCTTGCAGGGAATAGTTAGCAAGGGAGCAAAGGTAGGCCGAAGATGAGAGACTGTACTGAATGCAGCAGATTGGTGGGTGGGGTTCAGAGAAGAAATGCAAACCAGGCTGAAAAATGGCAAAGCTTTAGGGAGAAAGAACTTTGTCAGAGCAGAGTGACTTGCCCAAGGGAAGAGTGGCTTTGGAAGTACAGTGACTCTGATATACACTCAAGACAAATCTTTGTCATGCTGAGCCAGAGTCCTGTGCCAAAGGCCTGCAGGAGGGAAGCTGAACCTCAAAAAAGCTACTCAGTCCTTCTGCAAAGGAGAAGAGCTTCCTCTCATGAAAGGCAAAGTAATTCGCCTCACATGCACACTCCTTACAGGCTCCTGCAAGATTTGGTAGATCCTACAGGCTACACAGGAAACTCCATGTCTCTGTGCCAGCACTCAGACCTACTGTGATTTTCTCTGGCTGCCTGACAACACTACATCAGCTGCTCCATATTGTGAGGACTTTCCAAGTGCCACAGCACGTGGGCATTTCAGCTCAGAGCAGCCCACAAATACGATATGCTCTCTGCTATCTTAATTATCTGCTGACTCTTTCACAAGCCCAGGCAGATGTTGCCCAACTCTCCCCATCTGACCCAAACCTTCATCTCCTTATCTGACCCTGCTATCTCCCCAGCTGCAGATCCCAAACTCCATGAGTTAGGCAAGGCAGGCAAGATGGCACCAAAGGCAGCTGACTCCCTCTTGCAGGGGAAGAGTTTAAGCAATACTGATTGACCGCTATAGCCGATCGTAACTGCAGAGATCCATAGTTTAGTGCCCTTTGTTACTTGTCCATATCTGCAAGGCACAGTAAGGCACAAACAGTTTGCCTTTGACATTTCCCACGGTATTAAGCTAAATGACCTCTTAAGGGTTGACTTGATCTTTTAGCCTTGACATAGCTTGTGTAGTGACCTCAAGGTTCCCTGCATTCTGGGAGAGCTGTGCAATGGAAACTGAAGACAAGTCAGTGAAAAAGGCCCTTCAGTTAGAGCCAAGCAGGGCCATGTGCCTCCATCTCCCTCCCCTCCACCGCTAACCTTCCCGGGAAAAGGAGAGAAGAGGAAGTTAAGTGCTCAAGGTTTATGATTAGGATAAGCCTGACAGCATTTCCTTGACGCAGGAAGCTCCTGTGTCTAAGGCACTCTTGCAGCTTAGCTAAAAAATGTAAATGGGGTTAGGAAAACAGTCTGTCTTCAAAGAGTTTGGGACAAAGCTCATAAGAAACACATGAAGGGATTGTAGAAAAGTGGGGCTGGAAGGGACCTCATGAAGTCATCTTGTCTAGCCCCCTGCTCAGCTTATCCCTGACTAAACCACCCCCGCCAAGTGTCTGTGTCACCTGCTCTTGAAAATGTCCGGGGATGGAGATGCCACAACTTCTCTCTAGGTAGCCTGCAATGAGTGAGCGGGGAGTAAACCAGGCACTAGTACGATGGAGTCTCTAGACCTGTCAGTGTGTCTAAGAACCTAACAAAGCCCAGGTACTGCATTAAAACACAGGCACAGCATCTGCAAACTTCAACGAAAGCCAGCATCCTGCATGCAGGCCCCACTAAAGGGAAGTGTTTCCTGTACCATATTACCAACTCTCTCCTGCCCTGCCAAGCATTTTATTGACTGGGGGCCAACCCAGGCCCCTCTGAAGACCATAAGAGTCCTCGATGAGGCCCAGCTTTGCCCATGTTCGTGCAAATAATGCATTTGCCTCTGAGAATACCATGCATTTTTCCCATTATGACAAAGCCCCTGAAGGAAATTGGCATCATTAAAAACATTGCACAATCCGTTCCACCCGTTTGAGAAGAGACCGCCAGCCGCACCTATTTCTTCCTCAGCCGCAGAGGCATAAAAGGACTAATGCTGATGCAAGTAAATAATAGGTCTGCTGGGGCTCCTTCAAACTCCAGTCTGACATAACATCAAACTGGGATTTTTAAGCTGCATTCTACAAACACCTCAGTTGTTAAGTCACATACGGATCCCATTTGAAACTCATACTCTTCTTCCTCATAAAATCATGGAAAAGTTGGGCTGGAAGGGACCTGGTGGTCACATCTAGTCCAACCCACTGCCAAAGGGAGGGTTATCCCTATCCAAACCATCCCATACAAATCCTTGTCTAATCTACTAGTTAAACTACACAACGCTGTCGCACAACCACAAGGTATAACACCCTAACCTGCCACAAGTAAAGCAGGAAGACCATGGTAGTCAGTGTCCTACTGCTACAAGGATTATTAAAATACTGTCAAGAGAGCAAAGAAAGAGCCAAAATAAGCTCCTTGCTTAATTTCTAGAGAAAACTCCTGACCAATCAATTATTTGCTGCCTGCATATGGAAAATTAGTAGACCTGGGCTGGATACAGATTTCCCAACCATGGGAAATTTTCAAATTGTCAAAAAAAAATTCCCATCCTGAATCAAGGTAGAAAGTCAAAATCTTGAAAATACTTTGAACCGTCAACATGAAAACACTTTGCTGGGCAGAAGAATAATTTCATTTTAATACCTTCACCATGCATGTTGATCTTATCGATTGTTTAGCTATAATTAATGTGGATTTCCAAACACGAAGTTATTTCACAATCAAAAACAGATTGTTTCTAAAGTGTCCAAGTGGGACATTTCAATAATTTTTCCACCGTTTTATCTAAAAGATGTTCCAACTAATTTGTTTACCAAAAGGGACCCTTTTCCCATGTTTTGCATTTTGAGAAATTGGTATTTTCCAACAAAAAGCATCTTACTGAAATTTCCCACCCACCTCACCCAAATAGCCAATGCATGTTGATTAGAGTTGCATAATACCTTTTATTCTAGAAGGCTTAGGGAGTTACCAGGGAGGATGCAGCCAACACTCAAAGAGTGAGTCAGTTTTGGAAGGACTGTATTTATCTATTCACATATTTGCAAATTGTATGCGTGTGATCTATCATGGAGGGACCCACCACTGAGGGACAGGTGTGGATATGGCACTATTTTCAAAAGCACTTAGCATTGGCTACACTGTGCACCCACTAACAATGGTAACAATTCCCCCATAACGAATACTGGAAATGGATATTTCTTCTTATCCCTCCTATGGAGCTTCATAATGAGGTCCCCATTCTCCTCAGGGCACCATTTAAAATAAATATTAGTATCTCATTTTGATCCCTTATTACCTATTGTATAACCCTCTCTTTTTATAGCAACAACCCTGCACCTTGTCTTCTATCAGGCAAAAGAAGTGAGGGACTTGCTCCTCTGATTTGTTGTGAAGGAAACGGTGTCCTAGTGATGACAGTGGGGGTATTAGTTCTTCAATATAAGCAGCTCTAGCTGACAGGCAGGAAGGCCCACAGGCCATGTTTTGCACCTGCAGCATTGGGAGCTGTACCCTTTGCCTGCTCCAACAGGAAGGAGGAACGGCCAGTGCAGCACTCCCCAATCAGCAAGACACTTAAAATAATCCCCACATCACTCAGCGCAGTCAGTCCAGAAACGCAAGTGCAGTACACACAATGTTGGCATGCTCCTTCAGTCCCAGAGGATGAGGTGACCCTATCCAGGAGGCCTGCAGTGGGCTCTTTCCTTTCCTCTTCATCACCAAGAAAGCCCCTTCCCTGCTCCCCACCCATGAGGAGGAAACCCCCTCCCTGCCCTCTAAGTACATGGAAGCCACCCTGAGGCAGACGGGTAGGAGAGTCAGAGAGTGAACTGGGAGTTGGCAGCAGAGGAGCTCAGCAAATGACTGCAGAAAGCCGCAGGTTTGCCTGGGGCAGTTCCCACACCCTGGATTTTGATGCTGAATTGTCTCCTGTCAGCTTCCAGGGGAAACTCATCATGTCCTGGTGAGCTGTGCAGCGGTGCTCTGCCACTCCCATCCCAGGGAAGTGTGCTTCTTGATGTATTACACAGATGCAGCCTCTTACCTTTCTTCTCCTAAAATGTACTGACCTTCACACCTTCTAGCAACCACTGCCCCAACCATCTGCCCTAAGGACGCAGAGGTGGCAAATCATGTCTAGTCAATTGTGCTGGGCTCCATCAGGACTTTACGGTTCCTCGAGCCAGCGAGGCTTCCACAAACCAGGCACAAAGCCCCGAGGGAGGGATCCAAAGCCCTGCTGCAGTGTGTTGAAACCACACCACTTTATTGAAAACTGAAGTCACGCACATTTAGAGGTGAAAAGATACCAGGCAGATGCCAGGCCCCAGACACTCGCCAAATCCTGCCTTGTGTTCCTTTGGCCCTGTCCAGTACTTTCACTCCTGCAACAGTTATATACAGATGCTCACTTGAATTGGGTTATTGTGGGCATCTGTCTGTCACAATATGTGGGCCCAGGCACAATGGCTCCTGACAGTGGTGGATGTTACCACAGGGGAAAGGTTTCTGTGGCCATCCCAGGCATTTCCTTACTTGCCGCAAGCCATGTGATGCTGATCAGCCATTCCCAGTCCAAGAATGAGGATGCAGTATATCTTGGCAAGCTGTGTCTTGGCTATGGAGAGCTTAACTAGTGCCTCCTCCATGTCCTTTCTTTCTAGCAAGTTCAGAGTCCTGTTAAAATTATATAAATAAAAATAGCCTTTAGGAAGGGTGTACTATTTAGAAGAAATCCTTCAAAGTGTGGCAGTTGTTTCAGAAAAAAAACATGTTTGTTCCTCTGAGCAAACCCTCATGAGGCACAAAACCAGCTCTGGAGAGCCCATTTGTTACAGGAATGATTTCAATGGCTTTCTAGGCAGCTTTGTAATGCTGGTGGGGCAACATAATATTTCTGGGTGTAAGTCTCTCTGGGCATTTATAGACATACATTTTTCTATGTTTAATCCAGACTACAGCCATCACAATATGCATGTGGACATCTGTAGTCTGAATTGAAATTGCCAAAATCAGGCCCCACACTGTATCCGCCAAGCTCCATGCTGCCTTACTCATCCTTGCACTTCTGGATTGCACTGCTTCTGCAGGCCTTGCACGCCCTGATCAGTACAGTACCACCCTGCCCAGCGTGTCATGATCAGACTGCACCATCTTCACCCAACCTAGCACACCAGGACTGGGCAACACTACCTTCACCTGGCCCAAAGCATCAGGATTGGGCCCTCCACTGCCACCACCAGGCCCTGTGCATGCAGTATAGTGCACAGGGCCATGTTATCCAATCTGCAGGGCTCCCCACAGGTCTGGAAATTTGGCAGCAGGGGAGAAGCAATTTTTGGACCCAGGAGGAGACTCCCAGGCTGGGTAACATGGGGCTGGAGGTTCAGCACCCCTGATCTAGCATATGATTGTCACAATGCAACTTGTTTATAATACTTAATCATCAGGTATACATGCATTTTAAACCATCTGGACATGGCAATTTAAAATAAAAGTGACCCAAAATAAAGTGACCCCAAATACAAGAACATTTTTTAGGCAGGAGACAACACATAAGAAACCTCATGCATAATCTATTAGTTTTAAGCATGCTAAAGTCCAGCATATAATGGAAAGCTACTCTCATCTCTGGAATTTCTATTGTAGCTCCATAACATATGGGTCATTAACTTGCCTGGTCACTGGGAAATACCAGCCTTCTGCTGGTTAACAGAGTTGTGGCAAAACCCTGCTGCAAGACAGGGAACAGTTCATACTTTGCAAGCTGCCAATGCGTTAACCTCTTACAGAAGGTTGCTTGCTTAGAACAGCCCTTGCAAGGTGACACTGGTGAAATCATTTGATTACTTGAGGCCACATCCAACAAATACACATAGCTGGGTGCACTGCTAACTTCTACGACTAATTCCAGGGTACAACATGCTACACATCAACTCTGATGTAATTGTCCTTTACACTGAAATAAATGTGGCGTGAACACATAACAGACAGCCCAATGCCAGCATGAATCACTCCCCTGGGGTAAAACTAGACCTCAGAAAGTCAGAAATAACCACACATTGATGTAAGTTACACTGGTATCTGCAGCCGTAGTCGATATCATTCAAAATAGCCCTTTGCTCCATGCAAAAAACGTGTTACTGGGTCATGCCACCTAGTGGCAAGATATTGTAATCGCAACAAATGGAACCAGTTGCTTCACTCCAGACCCTGATGGAACTCATTCTGATGTACAAATGATGTAAACTACATCGGTGTAAATGTACCATGTCTTTGCACTCTCACTAAAGTCAAAGGGCATAACATTGTTCCAAGTGAGATGGTGCATTAAGCACAGTACTTATACCAAGTAAGAGCCAGTCTGTGCCTTGAAGTCTGAATAGACAAGGCAGACAAGAGGCAGGGAGAAGCACCAGGCTCGGAGGTGAGATGAGTGTTTTTGGTACCTGCGCCTACAGGAGCAGATCCTCAGTCTTTAACTCTATTAACTGTGTCAATATATGCCAGGATTGCTAAGGAGCCCTGCAGAGCCTTCCTTGTGGACAGCAGATCAATGCCTCCAAACAGAACCAGAAGTGGGAAATATATCCTGTGTATCTCAGGAGCCTGATCCTTCAGCCTTTGCACGTGGGTAATCCCTGCTCAAATGTGCATCCTACTGGAGCCATAGGACTCTCCCTGGAGGAAGAATTTCCTGTATGAGCAAGGGCTTGCAGGATCTGCCTGTGCATCCTTACCTTCATAGAGTCTCTACTTACCCCATTAAAGATTTGGGTTTCTTTTCCAGTGTGATTTTCTCCAGAAAATAAGACAAGTAGTAAAGCAGAGCCATGAGGAATTCATCAAGCTGTCTACTCCTAAACAAAAGTTAAGAAGATCATTGTGACACCTGACATAAGGGTTAAGGGTCCTTGCCCCTAACCACCTACAGGCTGCTAACACACCCTCAGACTTCTTATCCTGAGCAGTCTTATTTGTAGCAAGCACTAGACTCAATAAAAAAGGTTTGTGGGTCCTTATGGAAATACTCACTGTCCAAGAAGCCTATGTTCAAGAATGTATTACAGGACACAGACCTCCAGAAATAGATTGGTTATAAAACACATAACTTCTGTATCTGAAATCCTCTTGCTCCGGGCAGTAGGGCTATGCAAAATATTGCTGGCTGTTTTGTTTCAACACTGTTTCAACTCATTTTGAGGTCGAAACAGCAAAATCAAAATGAAACAAAGGGCTTAGAAACAGCCACAAAACAAAACAAGGCTAGTCGAAACGTTTCAAAAGTCAAAACGTTTCGACCATAGTGCTAGGGATGGGAAGTCAGTCCAGCTGGGCTGACTTCCCATCCCCAGCCCTATCGTAGTGCAAGGGCGTAGTGGGCATCCCTGGCTAGCCTCAGGGCTAGTTTCCCACCTGCCTCTGGGCATGCCGCCCACCTGTCAACCCACCATGCCTTGTTGTTAATTAATAATGTTGTTAGTTAAAGCGGGAGGCTGCCCATTCTTACACCCTAATATTGGTGGGGGCTATCCACGGCTCTGTTCCATCCCTACACCGCAGCCCAAGCCTCGCAGATGGCATCTCAGGCAGTTAGCTCAGCCTTCGCCCATTATCTGTGGCCCCCAACCCTGGGGACCTTCAGCTTCCATAAGCCCTGGCCCCGTCTCAGGCCCAGTCGGGACCCCGAGCTTCTTAGCTCTTCGTGGGCGTCCCTCACGGTGAGCCCCTGGCCCTTTTGACCCTTTGGTCCTGGCCCCAGCATTGACCAGTTGAGTATCTCAGTGGGGTTTTTGCCTCCTGCCTGCACTTAGGAATTGGGGTTCCCCCATTCATGGCTCAGGTGCTCCTGGAAGCGTGCCTGGCCCTGCGTGGTCACTCCCCCAGCAGGCTCAGGCACCTCCAGAAGCTTACCTGGCCTATCTTGCTCTGATGTAATATGACCCACCCGAAGGTGAGGGCTGGGGTTAAGGTGCCCCTACTCGCCTTTCACCGCGGTAGTAACTGGTCTGGCATTTCCTGGGGGCTCCCGCACCACTGAGAGCCCCACCAGGCCACCCACTCCCAGCAGGGTACAGTTTTAGGTCAGGACCAGGAGCCTCCAAACCATCCCCTACAGTTCCTGCCCTGACCTCCAAGATGCTCCAAGCAGCCTCGCACCCAGGCGATGTTGCTGCCTGCCCTGCCAGCAGCAAACTGCCCCATTTATGTAGGCAGCCATGGATCAAAACTGGTTGCTGCAATTAAGCACCTGTTGGCCACTTGCCTGGGCCCTTAAAGTGGCAGGCACGCACAATGCCCTGCCACAGATGGGAACTCAGCCCAGCTGGATTGACTTCCCATCCCCAGTGCTATGGTCGAAACGTTTCGACTTTTGAAACATTTCAACTAGCCTCCTTTTGTTTTGAGGCTGCTCCGAAGCCCTTTGTTTCATTTCAATTTGTTTCATTTCAAGCACCTACTTTGAATGCCTTCAAGAGACATTTGGATGTTTATCTTGCTGGGATCCTATGATCCCTGCTGACTTCCTGCCCATGGGGCAGGGGCCTGGACTCGATGATCTTCCGAGGTCCCTTCCAGCCCTAATGTCTATGAAATCTATGATTTTGCTGTTTGGACCTCGAAATGAGTCGAAACAGTGTTGAAATGAAACAGCCGGTGAAATTTTGCACAGCCTTAGAAGTCAGCCCAGTTGGGCTGACTTCCCATCCCTGGCCAATCTAGCAAAACGTTGAAGTAGAGTCAAAACAGCCTCACTGTTTCGATGAAGCAAAACAGAATAGCTGTTTCGAATCAAAATGAAATTCGATACGAAACACTGTTCCATAGAAACCTCGAAACAAAGGCGAAATGGAACGATGCTGTTTTGCACGGCCCTACTGGGCAGCATGGAAATAATTTACTGCTGACCATACAGAAGCAAACTATGGTACCAATTGCTCATATTCAGCCATGCTAGCCAGAGTGCCCGCAACACAGACCCCAAGGCCCAAATTTTTAAAAAGCAGTTCAGTGGGAATTACACATCTAAATACTCTAAAATCTGAGCCCATTTTACAATCTAGGCCTTAACCATTAAACATCATAAAAAGCCTTTCACAAGGATAAGATAATGAATTCTCTGTCCATTTCAGGGCAAAAATGTATTTGGTAGCATCTTCCACCAAACTCTACCATTGGTAGAGAAGGGATTTTAAACCTCTAGTATTTTGCTCTCCACACTTTACAAGCTCTAACAAGCTCTAAATCCAATGCCAGTAAAATGCAAACACAAAAATACTTCAAATTCCAAGCTGCCTACCTCATAATGGTTGTAAAAGAGGATATATGATACGATTCATTTTCTTGTACTAAAAACAGAGCAGCATCTGAAAATACACAAAGGAAAAAATGTATGTTAAAAATAAGTCCAGTAAAAATCAACCCTTCCAAGAAATGTTAAAGAATTGTTTTGCAAAAATCTTGTTGATTTAATAAAAGATATTATCTCTACTATGAGCCCTAACCTTTTCAAGAAATACTTTTCCAAACTGTAAGAGTAATAGGGTACTAACATAAAATTATGGAAATTGCTCACATTTAACATCATCCAGAGTCACATACTCTTTTTGTCCATGTTTTGAGAGCCTGGGCGATATCTCTTCTACCGACTTTAATCTTTTCTCAGGGAATTTTGCACCGAACAATTCTTGAAACATACTGGGAGTTGACCTGCAAACACCATTTAAAATGCACTGCTCATTCCCCCCGTGTTATACATACTTGTTGTTAACACGTGGAAGGTTCTCTCTTTAGTTGATTTAATTCCAAGATGTAAACTGGCAGTTAAAAAACCCTTAATAAATACCCTTCACTTTCTGTTTCTTTCATTAATCTGTTAACGTCCCTAAACATGCTTTTCCAGGTTGGCCGTGTTCAGTGAACCAGGATTCTTCAGCTCCTAAGATCATTTCTGATTGTGGCTCTTTCATTTGGGAGCACAACAACATTGTGATGATACTGTATAGGTTTTAAAATGGTTTAAGTTAAGAACAGTTAAGATGACAGTGACTTTTGCCACTTTGTACATTTGAAAAATAAATCATAAGTCATAACAACAGTAATAATAATACACTTTGGAAGCACTTTACAAAGATGAATTAATTAATCCATCCTCACAATAGTCCTCTCTGCAGACTAGTATTCTTTTTTGATCCTAAGAGATCTGGAAACAGAGGCAGAAATGTTAAGTGATTTGCCCAAGGTCATGCCAAATCAGTGTCAGAGCTCAATTAGCCATCATGTATCTCTGACTACTAACACTCATCCCATTCTACCCTCAACCCCTCACCCTGAATAAACTACTGAAATGGCCAATTTTTTTTCTGTCCAACCTACTTTGTTAGAACAAGGCAAAATATATAGTCCTTATGACTCCCACCCTAATAATGCTGTCTCAGTTTTAACTAAGTGAGGGTAAGCTGGAATACCTGTCTGCTGTTTTAGTACTCATTTCCTGAAAATGGATTGCTTTGCCCTTCTTGAGTTTCTCTTTAGCATCGAGTGCTGGGGCAAAGCTGTAACACATAAAAATATGGATGTTTAGGAACAGAAACAGCAATTGTTAATGAGACAGTTCAAAGAGTTCAGCGTTCTGGAATATAATGCCCATGAGTTTGGGCCACCATATGACAATGAGACAAACTTCTGGACTGAGACAGAGGAAGGATATCGGAGACGGCTTTTAAGTACGTTGAAAGATAGGACTAGAAGAGTCACTGATGCCAGGCCCTTGCTATCAGAGACCAGATCATAAATCCCTTCCATGAACTAAGAAAACCCTCTAAAAAGCAGGTAGGGTTTTGCTCCCACCCCCTCCTCTTGGGAGGCTATTCTCACTTCTCAGAGTGAAGCTGCAAACCTTCTCTTAATTCCCAGGCTAATTTATTCATGGACAGTTTATACATGTTTGCTCTTGTACTAATGCTGTTTATACATGTTTATACATGTTTGTTCTTGTGCTAATGCTTTGGTTCAAATTGCTCCTTTCCCTCCCTGGGGTTTACTGTTCAATATATTTATAGACAGAAGTCACAACCACACGCAGCCAGAACTAAACAAGCCACGCTTTTTTAGTTTCCTTTTGTTTGAAAAGTTCTCCATTCCCTTAACCATCGTTGTGGCCTTTCTCTGTCTGAATTCCAGTTTTGAATTCATCTTTCTTAAACAAAAAGATAGAGATGATATCCCAGATGAGGTCTCATCAGTGCCTTGTACAATAGCAGAGCTATTTCCCTGTCTCCACAGGAAATGTCTTCCCTGATACATCTGCTTTGTTCCTGGCTGCATCACCTGGGTGGCTCATAGTCAAGTTGTGATCCACTAGAGCATGTAAGCCCTTCTCTTCCTCGGTTGTTTCTATCTGGGAAGCTGACAACTTTTGCTCCCCAAAGAGAAAGTCATAGAAGGAGAAACCATTTGGTGGTTTCCATTATGCCACTATTTTACCTGCCCCAAAGAGCCCTGAAAGGAGAAAGAGCTGGCAGGGGGGGGACCTACCCCGTGTCCCCCAGGCTCTCAGGAAGGTAGCAAATCCTGTCCACATACACCAAAAGTGGGAATGTGGCAGTGATCTGAAGGCACCCCCAGCAGCCACTCTCAAGACCCTGTCTCAAGTGTTCTTGAAAGCAGAGACGGAGGACACCCTGGAGAAGTTTCTCCACATTTCTAGGTTGAATACATATGAACAGGGGCAATGTAACCATCCCTGTGATACAAAAGTTACTTCCTAAATTCAAGCCCACTCCATGAAATCAAGAATAGAACAGAGCTTCTTGAAATCAAGAATAGGGCAGGGAGGAGATGGCTCTATGCAGGAAAGGCCTGACCCCTAAGGAAGACTGGAAATATGCAAAGGAGGCAGAGAGGCAGCCAGAAATCACGTGCCTGACTCCTAATAATTATCTGCTCTACATGGCCCACACACTGTTAGCTGCTCAAAGAAGGAACAGCCGACTTATATTGTTTTTCTGCTGACCCAAATTTGTTTTCCTGTCGGCCCAGTACAGTCTTAATCCAAAATTGCCATGCAGATGTAAAAAGCAATTATACATCAAAGCAACCTTCCCATATACGAAGTAGGTGGTTGTATTTAACTATATTTCTTAGATGCTTTGGGAGTACTGGGCAGACCTACACATGCATATAAATGTGAAGCAATAAACTCCGGCACACATCACACCAGAGTTTATTGCTCCCTTGGTGCTGTGTTTACACGCATGTCTGGGACCGCAACACATCGTGCCGGATTGGAGCACCCCCAGCTGGCAAAGTCTGGGGGGTCAGCCTGCCAGTCCAAGGCTGCTCCAACTTGGCTTAACGTGCTGCAAAGAGGCTGGCTGGGGCACAAGGGTGCTTCAGTACAAGGTTAGTCGGCAAGCAACCCCTGCACTGAAGCACCCTCATGCCCCAGCCAGCCCCATCAGCGTCTACACATGTTGCTGTGGAATAAAAAACTCAGCTACACGATAGTACTTGTATTTACAAGTACTAACCTACAGCAAGGTTCATTGTTTCCTGCGGTCTAATAGCACTGCACGTGTAGATGCTGAGATGTTTGCTGTGGAGTTAATCAGGCAACCCCACAGTAACCGTCTCATATAGATGCGCCCACTCAGGATTACACATATCATCGGCATCAGTGGGCACAGCTCCACTGGCTTCAACGAACTGCACTTGCACACACTGGGTTTGAATTTGGCTCTCAACTTTCAGCTGTGTCTCCCAGTCACACGGGCATCTGACTAATGTGCCTTGTTGAGCATTCATAATGAGCCAGTGTTGTGCATTCTGCTGGAGAACAATATTGATAAATACCACTAACGTATTCATCTCCATGTCACTTTTCCCTTTCCATGAACCTGCTGGGATGAATGATACAGAGGAGAGGTGCAGAAACTATTCTT
This sequence comes from Alligator sinensis, assembly GCF_000455745.1. NCBI lineage: Eukaryota > Metazoa > Chordata > Crocodylia > Alligatoridae > Alligator > Alligator sinensis. Next base: position 3,352,455 of record NW_005841909.1, on the reverse strand, counting down.
TCAACAGGAGAAGCACGTGTGTAGCGGCTGGTTCTGAAGATCACATTTAGGCAAAGCTCCTGTGGGATCCAATTTTACCTGAGTAAGGAGTGTGTGGGATCAGGACCTAAGCATCTACATCTTTAAATCATAACTTTAAATGCTTACCTTGCAAATTCAAGTGTGTTGGTGTCATCTTTCCAGAACCACACCCCTGAGGTGACTTTCATCATCTACACAAATTAAAATAGAATATCATATGTAATGAAATACAATTCAGGCATATCCTCATCCCAGTTCAACAAAGTATTTAAGACACAACCCCTGTGTATTTGGGCCACTGGTTTTTCTCTCTTGACATTTCTTTTCACTCACATGTTGCCAGGCAAGTTTCTGAGGAGCAGTCCCTGAGCCAGGCAAATAGAGAAACAGTTCTAGTGCAAAAAGAGAGCCCACAGATAGCAGATTAATAGTATTAAAAGAACTAAAAGTGTTGGTGGAATCTGCCATTCTTTGATGTCTAAAGAAACTATGAAAATGGAGCTACAAACTGGAGAAGGAGTTTGAAGTCAGACTCTTTAAAAATACAGTTTTGGTTTGGATTTGGTAATATCTATTGCACATAAATGACTAAGACTCAGGGGAGGAAAAAAACCTGTTGTTAACATTTCAGCAGAGCCCATGCCCATTTAAATGAAGACTAAGAATTAACAATAAATATGATTTAGACCCCCAGGAATCCAAAAAAGCTATAAGAGACAACATTTTACATGCTTTTTATTTCCAATGTGAAAAACAAGTGGGGGGCGGCAGGGAAAGCTCTGGAAGAAAACAAAAGAAAACTTTTCTGTCTTTCTTATAAATCACTTTGTAGCCAAATTTAAGATAAAATGCATCTTTTTCCCAGAGCCCTTTTTCTGCGGCTGGGGAAAATGAGTTTAAAGCAGACTTAGAATTAAGGCTTTCTATAGCTTTTTGCCAGCTAGCTAACCGGTCCTACAGAAGCAAATCCCTATATAATAGCGTCTCACACACCCATCTCTAATATCTCGGCTACGTGATGAATATGAAACATGACAATAATTTAGCGTTGACAAAAGCCCTGTTATAAACACAGAACTGGGACTCATCCGTTCTCTGACTCTGAGCTGGGGTCTGATCTTAGCTTCTCTGGGTTTCAATTTCCCCTTTGGTTTAATGAGACAATACCCAGCTCTTCGTAACACTTTGCAATCCTGTGATGAAAGGACAAAAGCAGTGTCTTTGCATATAAGCGCAATTCCCTTATATTGCGCTTATATGGGGTTATAAACCAAATCCGAGACCGAGCAGAAGCAGCAGTGATGCAAGAGGTGGAAATGTCGGATTCGAGGACAGGAAACAAGAGCCCAGGGAATATCTGCGGGTACGGTGCCTCCAGATCACACCAGGACCGAAGCTCCCGGCTGCTCGCGGGGACGTGCGGTCTGCTCTGCCTGCCCGAGGGTCTCGCCTCTATGAGGTAAATACCGTTCACCCCCATTTAAACATGCAGAAGCCCGGGTTGAGTTACTCGCCAAAAGCTTCGGTACCACAAAAGGGTATCGCAACATTGTCCCGTCCCTGCCGCTTTTTAGTTACCAAAGTACGCGTTCCTCAGCGCTCAGCCGAGTTCTCGGTTATCGCCTTCGAGAAAGCGAAGGCAATACAGTCTCCGTCACCTTGCAGCCTTCCAGGAGCAGGTTTCGTCTCGGGCAGCCGGGTCGGGGCTCCCAGGCCACGTCCGTGCCTCGAGTCCCTGCTGGCCTTTCTGCGCTCAGGCTACTTGGAGGCTCCATTAGGCCTGTGGGAGAGACACAAGGAGAGGACATAACTCGGATCTGACATGAGCCTCCTTTTCTCTTCGCCCCGTCCACCAAACTCCCACCCCCACGCTGCTCCTTCCCACCGGGGCAGCAGGACGGTGGCCGCGCCTGGGAGACTCACGGGGGCATGGCGGTCCCCGGGAGCCCGGCTGGGGCTGAGAACAAGGGACTGGGAGAGATTGTTTACTGCGGTATCCTGGTAACCGCCTCCATTGTCCCCCGAGAAACTACAAGTCCCAGCCTGCCGCGTCTCACTGTCCCACAGTGCTGCAGTGTATACCGGGGCTTGTAGTCTCGTGGCTCTTCATCGTGGATGTGCCTGGCAGCTCTCCTGGGGCCACCCTCTCACCAGGGCCGGGGAACATTGCATTATGGAGGCAATAACCTCCTACAGCCAGTCAGCAGTGTCTGCTATGTTGTTATTTGGAGGAGAGTTTGGCAAATGCGTGATTGCCATGGTTCTTCCCATCGCTGGCATGATGCTTGCATGGGGCCCGATGTAAAGGTAGCTCAATGATGGCACAGTTCGCACAGTGCTTTGAATGCTAATTTTATTCTGGCTTGGCCTTGGCAGGGTGTGAATCTGTGTCCACCAAAACAACAGGACAAAGTGCTTGTTTGCTGAGTGTTGAAGTGTCCGTTCACGACTGCCCTCTCAAAACACGTGCAGGATGCGAACTTTGGCTGGCAGAACAGGATTTTGGGAGGGTGTGACTCTTTCTGCAGCATTGTTATGCCAGCAAAGGCCTGGTGCAGATGAGGTTATACCAGATAGTGGAGATCCTCACATAGAAACACATCAACCATTATGGCTCACTTTGATTAGGGAACTGTTATTAACTATGGTGGCAAAAGCACTTTGCCAGTCTAAGCAGATGAGTGTCAGCACCAGAAGGGTTTTGCCAGCATTGACAATACCACAAAAGTTTTTAAGTACAGAGTAGGCTCCAAGTGCTGATTGATGCAATGAAAGAAAGCATCCAGGGGTAGTGCCAGCCACTTCCCGGGGAAGTGGCTAGACAGAAAATTGGGGGTGCTGCGCTCTCTCTCTTCTGGCCAAACATACTTATTCATTCTTTTAACAATACCCACTTAAACATGTGTTTTAGCTATGTTATCTGCAGGAGATAACAGGGGAATAAAAATATATACTGCATGCAAACAGATCAGTCCAGGCTGGGCCCGGAGCGCCACACCTCTGTGGGCAGGAAAGGGCAGGTGGCAGTGGCCAAGGGGGAGGCGGGGGGCTTGGACAGGGGCATTCGGCAGGATGGCTACAGGAAGGCTATAGCCGCCCCCGCCTTCCCCCTAGCACCGCCCCTGAAAGTGTCGGAGCTCAGATTTATGGACAGCTCAGCTGGATCATTGCGTACACAGTCAGTGCAGCCCATTCACTACCGCAGTCAAGCTTTTAACTGCAGAGAGGGCTCTTGACAGAATCATTGAGACATTCATGACTTATGTGCAAGGCAATAAAAAATGCCAGAAAGCTTTCCTGCCAAGCACTGAAGTGTCAGCCCTGTGGACAAAAGCTAGCATGAAACAAGCTGCTTCCTTTCACTAACTCGCCCCCTCTGCCCTTGGAAAGACTGCACCAGTTCAAGGGCAACTACAAGTCTTGCATGATCTTTAACGTTCCTCTAGCCAGCCATGCGCGTCCCATGCCTGACTCACAGAAAGCCCTGAACCGTCCCGAAAATTCAGTCCTGCCTCAGCTCTCTGCAGTGACCTTTTTTGACAATTGTATTGTGTTTGTTGTTTTCAGTTGCTATCGCAGGCTGCCAAGGATATTTTGGTGGCTTGGCAGCAGCGCCACATATTTTATCAGGATGAGAGAGGCAGGTTCGGGAACAACCTCAGATCTCTCCCATCAGAGGAAAGCAGAACTCGGGGCTTGTAGAGATAGGAGGCCAAACAGGGGAGAACTGGAGATTTGGAAACAATGGCTCTGCTAGATGATATTAATGCAGCCATGTCATCAGCTTTCAGTCCTTTGAGCTAAAGTAAAAGCCACATCAAAAGAACTGACCAAATTAAGGGCAGAACTACAGAAGGAGAGGGAGGGAATGTGCTGTTGCAAGACTGGAGAGAGGCATTGCAAAAAGAGAGCCCACAGATAGCAGATTAATAGCATCATCATTCCAGCACGAAACCAGCAATCTAACCTAAGTAGAGCGACTCCTTTAGCTTTACAAAGTCCTTCTAAGCCAAAAACACATACTGCTTTAGAAATAACAATGGACGTAAGACTCCCAACACCTCTGAAATATTAGCACTGCCAGTTTGCAAATGGAAACACTGAATACCAGAGAGCAAAACGGCCATGCAGAACCTCTGTTGCAAAGCTGGAGGTGTAGGCCGTATCCTCTTCACTAAGCTTTTGCCCAACAATCCTCCCTTTAAAGCTTTAAGATATTTCCCAGCATCTTTTTTCCCCCAGATATTCTTCATTAGTAATTTAAGTTTCACATCAAAAAACAGCAGGGAAGTAACACTGGCAACTAGCCTCCCTTTAAAAAATGCTACAGAATTCTGGATTTGGCTGCATTGCAATCAACATCAAATAAATTACTGGATTGATAGATACATTAATCAATGGTATAGTATGTTTTAGATTGTTTCTTTTCTACAAGCTTATGTTTTTGCTTTGTCAGGGCTGCAACAGACTGCACATAAGGCACCAGGCCAAAAGTGCTACGGAGCCAAACCCTTAAAGGAAATTTTTAGTGACCAACTCTCCATGCTACTTGCATCAGCCCATCGGCAGAAATTTTCAAAGAAGCACAGCAGGTTAAGAGAATTAATTAAAGACAATGATGAGCTCAGGAAAAGCCTTGACATTCCTTCAGAGCTTTCTGCTGTGTAAGCAAATCGTGGCTTCGGTCAAATCCCAGCTAGGGACAGATCCCACCTGGCTGACAGCTCTTCAGTGACTCTCTTGCGAGGGGGCCCTTAGGATACCTCTCTTCTTACAGGAGGGATTCCCCATCTAGCACAGCTCCCACAGAACTGCCCCTATCCTCTCTTTCTCTCCCCAAATACAAGGTGCACAGAAGAATGGGGACAAGGCTGAAACCTCAGTTATCTGTGACTTTGCTGCATGGATACTGGTGCCTTTATCCATTTCCCCACTGAAGATCCTGGTGGGTCTAGCACCGACACCCTAGGATGGAGGCGTCCAAGATGTAGCCCAGGGAGCTGGCTCACCCAACCTGCAAGGATCCTAGAGAGGGCAAAGGTTTGGGGGAAGGGCCTACTGCTAAATTCTCAGCAAGGGAGGACTGGAGCTACAGGGGGTGGGGGCAAGTGACAGCTGCATTAAACCCTGTGCCACCACTGCCAGATCCAGCCCACGAGGCTCCTCATGGTCCTGGTTTGACCTGTAAGGAGCCTAGGATCTGGACCCGGCTTGGGGCCCAGATGAGTTTGACATCCCTGACCTAGACTGTAGATGCCCAAGATGGGGGGAGAAAATACCATTGTCAGTGGGTCTGCTGTTACAGCCTGTTTTCACCAAGGATCATTTTGCCAAACTTCAATCTTTCAGGCTGAAATTTTGCAGGTCAGGTTGAAAATTGTTGGAAACTATCAGCCCAAATGGTTCAGGTGTTGGGAAAAAAATACGTTGTGCTGCTCAAGGTTAAAAAAAATAAATAATCCAGCAGCCTCTTCTTCAAACAGGCCTCAAATCCGCATGTTCTTGGTAAGTGATTTTAAATTAGGGAGAACACCCTGGTATTAGGCATGCCTTTTGCTCTTCTCCTTAAAATCTGCCCATATTTGAACAAATTTCATCCTTTTGGAAAACAGCAGTTTAAACGTGCTCAGTGGAGCTTCGCTAGAGCTTTGCATCTTAAATTCCTGGGAGATTCCCATCTGTTCTCTCTGCTATTTTCACTGAGTCCAGGGAACTTGGAAGAAACGGGTGATTCAAATGCAGAAGAAACAACCTACATCCTGTAGAGAATTCATTTGGGAAGAGAAGTTTAAAAGAGATATGACGAGAGACTGATGGGCAAAGGAACTGTCATGAGAAGCTGGGACTGAAAGAAAGCTGTGTTTGGCTGAAGAGCTAGGAAAGGAACCTAGGTTGGTATCCGGGAATCACTCGAAAATATGATATTTGACACAGTTCTGTTCCGTTTAGGTCTCCGTTCCTGCGAATGCCTCTGAGTTCACATAACATGAACTTCTTAAAAATATCAGTTCACAAACCTGAGGCTGGGAGCCAGGGGAAAATGGGTAACAGCAGCAAAAGTAAGTGAATAGAGATGAGGGGCAGGGAGAGATAAGAATTAGACATGGAGCCCCAGGAGTTTGAGACTAGGATTGTCTGTGTAAAGAGCCTGGGACCGAGAGGAAGAGGAGGGCTGGCAAAGAGACTGAGAAAAGGATTGAGGGCTAAGGAGATGGGATGGGGACAGCAAGTTGAAAGGAACAGGACAGGAGTCAAGCTTAGGGGAGACAGGCAAGAGCGTGTGCCCAGAGGAGCACACTCCTGATCACAATCCTGCTTCACACCACTCCTCTGCTGTCAGCAGGTATCTGAGAACGACGGGCACAATGTCCTGTTCCCCCCTAGTGCGGTTCCTTCGAGAGCAGCAATTCTCAGCCGGGGTCCCATGGCATGCCAGGCTGCCATGACACCTCCTGAAACGCGCAGCGGGGAGAGAGGAGAAAGTGAGAAGCTTGAGGAGATAAAGTGTAGGGTCTTCCCTTCCAGCTTCTCCTTCTCCCCCTCCCTCTGCAAATACGTAAGCACTATAATACGTTAGTTTTTTAAATGGGGTGCTGCTCAATTCACAAGTTTACAATTCACATGGGTGCTGCAAATGTAAAAAGATTAAAACCCACCGACCTACAGATGACAACCTATGGCTATTGGTCACTGCCTGAGCCAAGTGGCAGAGGTCCTTGCCAAAGGTCTGAACCCTGCGGAGTCCCACACGAGTGCCAATATGATGCCTTAGGATCGCATTTCTGTGCCCCCCCCCCATTTGCTTTTTCAGAAGCCCTGGACTGTATACAGGAGGTAGTTTTTCTGTGCCCCCACCCCGCTCCTTTTGTTGAGGTCATTGGGAGGTACGCAATAAACGTGGCAAGGGAAAAAAAAAGGTGGTCTTGCAGCTTGGGCAGTTGAATAATCTCCTGGAAAGTCTCCCTACCTCTGCCACAGCGTTCTTGGGAGGCGCAACGCAGGTCACTCCAACCCACGTTTTCATAGGGGACCAAAACCTGTTTTCCTCACTTTGTGGGTGACCTATTTGAGCATCTGCTCTGGAGCATGGCCTACACAAGCGTGGTGCGGCGACCACGGAAAATTGCTATATGCTAATAAAACATGCCAGAAAGGCCCTGGAGTCTTCTCAGATTGGCCATCTACAATTAATATTTTTACCTTAATCTCTCTCTACCTCAGCTCCCCATTTTTAAAAGGGGATTCCACTCACCTATGCCATAGGAATATTATGATAATGAAACCGCTAACGTGTGGGAAGCACTCAGACATTACTGTGATGACCACCCTAGAAAAACTCATGAGATTTATTGTGCCTTCAGAGCAGTGTTTGGATATTGCACGATAAATGTGGCACAGGATAAAACAAATACCAAAGTGCCTCTTTTTGCTAACAGTTTTATGCATTGAAGGAGTTCTGTGGAAAAGACACCATGTGATCAGGTAATTAAAGCTTTTTTGTTTTGTTTTGTTTTTTGAGATGCTGTCCAGGCAACCTTTTGTCTGACATTTCCTGAGTTGAGCTGCTTGACTTTGCAACCCTAATAATGTTTAATATAGTTTATTGAGTATTGGTATACATGTAGACTGTTTCATTCAGATATTACTCTCCAGGAGCTGCCTCATAATTGGATTTAGAAAGTAAGTGCATGAATAAATCCAAACAAAATGTCACTGACTTACCATCCAGCCATTCATCCCTTTTCTGTCTACCTCCTAATCTTTTTCCAAGCCAATTGCCCCTCTAGCCTCCATATCCATCATATTACTTTCCTCTTCACTTCCCTTGAGCTGGTTTAATTTAACATTGGTTTCCCAGGGAATATTAGTCTCTTTGTGCACTGCTGTTTTGCATTATGAACAAAGGATCCAGAATTGAATATTAGTGTAGTTGGTGCTTATTCCCCTGCTATGCAGTTTACCTGCTGGGTCTTCTTTTCTACTCACGAAAACAGGCCCACACTAGAGGAACAGAAAAAAAACCCAGCACCCTATTACAAGTTAGCACTGCTGCAGATTTTTCACTTCAGATTTGCAAAAAAAATTGGATCTCTTCACTCTTGGTTTTCAGCATAAAGCATCTGCAAAATGCTGCTTCCTTTTAGCAATGGTGCTGTTTTCAGCTGGATGTTTGGACTATTCAAAGCAGGTGGCAGTCAAATAGCTGTGTGGTTGATTGCATTAGGGACACTCTTGCCTGCTTAATACCCGGACTGCAGCGTCATGCATAAACAGCAGCATTGTTACAGTCACAACTCCATCTGCATAGCCCAGTTCATCACTATAATCTACTGGAGCAAACTTGCTTAAGTTGTTTGAAAGTTGGAGGCAACATAAAGCTACCAAAACCAAACTAAAGTTCTAAGAGAAAATTGAGTCTAATTATTGCCCAGTACAATCAGAATTTCGAAAGCCAGAAAAAAAACAAACAGCTGTGCACTCTAAAAAAGTCTGCACACAATTCTCTTTGGCATGACTTTATCAGATGAGATCCTGGAATATTAGTGGTTGTCAGCCATTTTTATATTGCTAGACATTTGCTTTGTGTTTCCAACAAAGAACCTTTTGTTATTGACATCCCATTTACAAAAAGGGATAAAAAAAATCAAATATGCTTCGTGCACACAAATATCGCTAAGCAAGTATTTTCACAACTTGGATTGCGATTCACTGCTTTGTCAAAAGCAAAGACAAGGTGTTAATCTAATTGAAAAGTCTGTAAAAGGTAATGAAAAGTGATGATAGCACTTGTGTATAGGCACCTATTTCTAACCATTCTTTTGAATATAACAATTAAATTTCTGCTTGAGAATAGTAAAGGGGGATTAAAATATAATATATAGAAGAGAACTATTAAGTTCTGTAGGCTTTGAAAGTAATTTCTAAGATAATTTTTATTGCCGTCCGCATTAATTTCTAAAGGACTTTCCGAACAGATCTGCTTAACAGCACGGACTCTTTATAGGCAGAACATATTTAGCCAATTATGGATTTTTGCCTCTACACATTTCAGCGTTACTGTAACAGAAAAGGACTGGAAAAAATCTCTTCCTTTCTACCCTAGAAGTGATAGATGTAGTGAAGGCTTTAACACATGAGAGACCTGATTTTACTGCCATTTGAAGACCTGGTTTAAAAATAAGCAGTCTATATCACATTGGGATTCAACTTTGTTATTGTCTTAACTCTTCCCTGTTTATGAGTGTACTGGAGCAGGGGCCTAATACCAACTGTGTTTAACAAACTACATTTAAAACATTTGTAAATAAGCTGTGGACAGGGCCTGTAATAAAACTAATCATTTGCCTAGTTTGCAAAATCTCCCCCCCCACCCCCCATGAGAAATACTTCAGAGTGAACAGGCATATCCTAGAAAACAAAAATGTGTCCAAGATTATCCAGAAGTGACTGGTGATTTTTGACCCATCATTTGAGGGGTGCCCAAGTGGAAGGACCCCAAAGGAGGCTAATTTGCACAAAGTACTTACTGAACACCTGCCCCCTGCAAACCAGAACCCGTTTAAGCTGCTTTTCAGTGGACATGGAAGCTAAAAGGTGACTCTCACAAGTTGCTTTTGCATGTACTGTATTGTCCCAAAGAAATGGGTTTACTGTTACTTTGTCTGTCCCCTCAGTTCTATCAGAATAGAACTGCTGGCTGTTAGCTGATCAAACTGCAGCTAGATAGGGAACACTTTGCAGCCCTGCCCAGAGGGTCAGCTGCTGCTAGTAGCTTTTCCCATGTGGAATGAATAGGAGCCAAGTCTGTCCAGGATGCAATTGTGACTGCAGACTTCTTAGGCTGTGCATCACCAGCAGTTCCTGAACAGATGCATTTAGGAAACAAAGTCCTATTATTATAACTGCTGAAAGGGGGGAAAAAAACAAAGCAAAACAAACAAACAGCATCCCCCCCGCCAAAAAAAACCCCTCAGTCACTGAAGAGTGAAGCAGAAAGAGCACAAATCTTCTTTGTCCATAATTGCGTGGCTACCTCCTGTTGCCTATAAAATACTCTCTCTGCTACATTAGTAAAAAAGCTTTTTGCTTCTCTTCCTTTGCTGGAAGGACTTTGACATCTTTGTGGCTGCCAAACATCAATGGTAGATGAGGAAAAGCTCTTCCCGCCCCCTACCTCAAGCAAAATAATGTCAATATTGCAAATGTAAAAAGCTAAGTCATTGTGTTGAATGTCCAAACTGATTTTTCTTATCACACAGGTATGGTAGAGATACAGTGAAGTTCATAACCCTCCTTACTACCCATACACCTCAACCACTGCTTTCTCGCTGGGATGAGCTTGAGACTGCTCTACCCCACCGCTGCAGCACAAGGGAAGGAGAACGGGACAGCGCACACCAAAAACAGGGTTGTGTAAGAGAGACCCATAGTGCATTTGAAGAGTTTTTGCCTGTAGAAGTAAAACATGTTCATACATCTGGAAACACAGGGCCTGCCGATATGAACTGCAGTGGTGTTGCAAGTGCATTCTCATCTGAAGCCAAACCTCCTATGACTGCCAGCACAGCTACGCAGGTCATGGTGGTGAACGGGTGCGATTCCTCACCCACATAGCGGGGCTGGCAGAAGCCAAATTGTGCTCTGACCAGCGTATCTTGTTCTGCTTACAGAGCGTGGCTTTATCACCACTGCTGACAGCAATCTGCTGGTACTGCAGAAGTCATACCAAGACTGCTTTGCCAGTAAGGTGCTGCTTCCATACTCAGCTTAAGCAGTTGTTGAGAACCACTGCTTTAGAAAGGGTCTGAGAAACCTTTTCAGTCTTCAGGCCCTCACTGGAAAAAAGCCAGCTCTTAGTTTTCACTCTTTTGACTACAGAAAAGCATCAGAGCAAGTCTTCTGTTGCAAAGAACTCAGGAAGACCACGACAGGTCAGAATGATTTTAACACCATGGTTTCCTACTTGAAGCCTCTGGATGCATCTCTTGAATCATGTGAGCATGGCAAGGTGTGTTTACCTTGCATGGCACCCCACAGCACCCTTGAAGGGCTCTCCAGGCACCATTTGAAAATCACTGTTCTAAAAGCACGAGGTGTGGGGAGCCCTGCATACCTGGAGGGATATTGGACTATCAACACCATTATTTTAATTGCAATTATAAAATGATAAACAGCAGAAGTTGGTATTTTAATAGGAAATGAGTAAGTAAGGAAAGGAGTTTTAAAGAAGGCAGCACACACCATGAAAATGTTGCTTTAATGCCATGCCTTTCACACAACACAAGGGATACTAAGTCCCTGGATTGCTTTTGCTCTTTTTCTTCCTCCTCCTCTCAAGGGTGTTCGTGGAAACGGAAAAGACCGCATTTAAAGTGTAATTGTTAAGCTGTACCTTTCTTTCAAAGCTTTCTGTTTGTGTTATACAATGCACCAAACTTTTAGGGACAAACCAGTGCTAGATGCCCAGCAGACAGGCTGCCCACGCTGCAAAGCCCTCCCCAACATCATGATAAATAAAAAGAAAGGAAGACTCCTGGGACCTCTCCACTCCTGCTTTTCAGTCCATATTAGCAGGGCATCAGCCCTGCCCTGTCTCTGAAGCCTGCTGTGCAAGTCTCCTACACTGCTGCCTCTGCAGAGTGTTATCTGGAGCATGCAGATTACAAGGAGCTGACTCCAGTGCTGGCTGGGTGTAGATGACCATTGTGCCTCAGCTTTCCCAAGCCCTGCACAGGTATCCTTGGATTAAAACATTCTCCTTGCCCTCTGCTAGGTTGGAAAGCAGGTCCCCAGCTCCCTGAAAAAAGTGAGTCATTATGTATTTGCCCATTTTGGGGGCTGTCTTGTTCTTCCATACACCAACAAAAGATTAATAGCATGCAACAGTAAACTCTCAGAAGTTCCACAGCAGCACCAGATACTGCGTGTATGAAGCAAAAGTTTCTCATTACTACATTAGGTGTTGGGCAAAGTACATGAGGGGCTGTGAAACCCTTCGTGTTTTTGATCTGCGATTAGGCACTCTCTTCGTTAATTAGAAGTTTTACTATAAAATGCTTATGAGCTTGATCCACAAGTGTCAGGAACAGATACAAATTAAACTTTAATTAAAACACTGAGGGTAGCTTAGATTCCCCCCCCCCCCAAAAGAGCCATTAAGTAGTAATTTTTTATTTTTTTTTTAATGAAATGATCTTGACATGTTGTCCTTAGACCACTAAGAATGAGACTGGCACATAGGATAGCCAACCTACCCCCAATTTAAGATCCTATATTTTTTTTCTGTCAAATTCAGTAGAACAGTGCAAAATTATTCCCTAAGCCTACACTGACTCCTCAGTTTTTCCTAATCCAATAGGATGAACATTGCTTTTGCCCTGGTATTTACTTTCTTTCAGAATCAGGGGGTAAAATCCATTTCTTAAATTGAAGTTAAATGGGAGCTTTGCCATAGATTTAGCCCTGAGCATCTCATGTATTCGCTGTAAGACGAGTAGCGTCAGAATGCCACACCTGATTTTGTTTAAAGAGAAGTCACTTTGGAAACCTCGCTCTGAGCATTGCAAGCTCTCTTATGTTACACTTGAAAAGCTGAAGTATGATCCAAGACTTTAAAAACTTCTAGTCTTTCAAGCCAACAGTAGCTGTGGTCCAAACATCTCAAACAATTTGGACATGTCCTATTGGGAAACTTCATGTCCCTGTTCTAGCAAACAATACAGCTGCTATAGTAGTCCCAGAGGTGCATCGGGTTCTACAATCATTGCAGCAGACACTTCAAGCCTTAGCACATCCACAGCTGCCTGAATATAGATACAATGGAGGATAGTAGCTAATGTAGGCACGTAGCCAAGTTAGCTCTCATTACACTTCAGCAATGATTGGAAAAGAAGTCAGTAAATATAATTGAGAAAATTAAGATTAGAAAGTAGGCTGATGGGGAGAAGAAACTGGAGGGAAAAGTGAAAAACAGGGGCCAGGATAGCTGCTGAAGTGATAACATATCACTTAAAATCAGTAGAAAAAAAGATTGCTCAGCACTAGTCTGAACTTTTGCACAACGCAATCTGCATCTACTTTCATAATAAAACGTTTCCAGAATTACTGTGTTAAAAAAGCCCAGGACTTTAACAATTAAGCAATTGACATTAGAGAAATTGTTTAAGAATCACATGGCTTCTAAAAAGGTTTTTAAGAACCTCAAGCATTTTTAGGGGACCTCTTGGACCCTAAAAAACAATGCACTTTTTAGAAGTGATATTACAAGGTCTGGTTTATGTTATTTGCAAGTTCGTTGGCACTCTGGTTCCCTTTAGAAAAGCCACACTACAGGTATTCACTAATTGTGTTTTTTCAGTGTTTATTCACAGTAGTCATCAAAGGACTCTTCTATCTCAGCTAATTAACTTCAAGCACCTCCCAGCTCCAAATAACAAGCAGTTAAGCGTTGCACTGTGGCTTATTGCAACTGCAGAGCTGGGGGTAGCTGCAGTAACTTAAGCCAGCTGGTTTTGGCAGCCCTACATTTTGTAAGAAGCGTCCTGACTAGACGGGAGCAGAGAGAGGTGATTAGCCAAAGCCAGGGTAGACTTGCACCTCAGATAGGCCCCTGATTTAATTAGGTGCAGGCTACCCCAGCTTTAGCTCAAAAAGCCTCTAAAGTTCCCACTAGGAGCTAGGACATATGCCAGGGTTCAGGGACTCCCACCGTCTGCGAGGGGGCAGGGGCTGGGGAGCCGCACAGCTGGAGAGCGACCCCGGCTGAAAAGGGCCCGGCCTCGCTCACTGCAGCCGAACAGACTGAACCGCCTGTTCTGCACCTCCAGGGTCCCGCCGCAGTCAGCCAGCCTGGTTAACCCTTTCTTTTCCTGCAGTAAAATCCCACCACACAGGGACAGACCCCTGCAGCAGCGGGTTTCTCTCCGGGTTGGTACCGCAAGGAGCGCAGGAGTGAGGGGGCAGCCCCGATGGGCCGTAAGTTAAGGGAAGAGCAACGTGTGGAGGAGAATCGGTTACTGGCCCGACTAGGTGGCTGGGACAAGCTTTCCGAGGAAGAGCCTCCGGCACTGGATGCTTGTCCAACTGCACCCCAGCGACACAGTGGGGCCGGGACGAGCTGCGCCG
>NW_005841909.1:3334950-3338243 GCF_000455745.1 Alligator sinensis | reverse complement strand
CAAGTGGCTGGACTTGGGGGACACAAGTCAGGAAGCAGCGAGGCCCTCAGACCGGGCCGCCCGGCTAGCCCTGGCCTTGCAGCCAGGTCGGGCCCCTCTCCCCAGCCCTGAGCCGGCCGGGGAAGCCCCGCACCTTCTCCCTGCCAGGAGCGGCCCGGGCCGGGCGCACAGCCAGGTCCCAGCGGGCGCTGCGGAGCCCCAACCAGGCCGCGCCACGCCGCGCCCCGCTCCTGTCCCGGAGCGGGTTTGCCCGTCAGCCGTAGCCCCCCTCCACCCCTAGCCCGGCAGAAGTGACTAGAAAGCACCCCCGCGCCCGCAACACCGCACCCGCTCCTCCGCAGCTCGATCGAGCGCCCCGCGGGCTCCGCTCCCAAGGGCCCCGGCCGCCCCCACCCGCAAGAAAGGGAGAAAGGGCCCTTTTGCGCTTCAAATATATAATTTTTATTTGGTACCAAAGTTTCCAGAGGCCAAACTCGGCCGTCTCCGGCGCCCCCCGGCCCCGAGCAGGAGGGACACAGCCGGGGGGAGGCCCGGGGCTAACGCGGAAGGGCTAGAGCAAGAAACCTGGTTACTAACCTCGAGAACCGGGACGCGCCTCCCTCGGCACAGGGCGGCCGGGGGCGGCAGCACAGACGGGCATTGCACGGGCGGGGTGAACCGCGGGGGGGGCAAAGTGGAGAAAAAAAAAAGGAAAAGAAAAAAAAAAAAAAAGACCAAACAGAGTCCGCGAGAGTCCCTGCCGCGCGGCCTAGTCCACCTCCTCGATGGTGGGGCCGCCGGAGCCGGCGGACGCGGGACCGGGGCCGCCGGGCGGGGCGCCGCCTTGGTATAGCTTGGTGATGATGGGGTTGCAGATCTTCTCCAGCTCCTTCTGCTTGTGCTCGTACTCGTCCTTCTCGGCCATCTGGTTGCGGTCCAGCCAGGAGATCAGCTCCTGGCACTTGTCGAGCACGCGCTGCTTGTCCTGGTCGCTGATCTTGCCCGCCAGCTTCTCGTCCTCCACCGTCTGCTTCATGTTGTAGGCGTAGGACTCGAGCGAGTTCTTGGCCGCCACCCGCTCGCGGTTGGCGTCGTCCTCCGCCTTGTACTTCTCGGCCTCCTGCACCATGCGGTCGATGTCATCCTTGCTGAGCCGGCCCTTGTCGTTGGTGATGGTGATCTTGTTCTCCTTGCCCGTGCTCTTGTCGACCGCGCTCACGTTGAGGATGCCGTTAGCGTCGATGTCGAAGGTGACCTCGATCTGCGGCACGCCGCGCGGCGCGGGCGGGATGCCGGTCAGGTCGAACTTGCCCAGCAGGTTGTTGTCCTTGGTCATGGCGCGCTCGCCCTCGTACACCTGCACCAGCACGCTGCTCTGGTTGTCCGAGTAGGTGGTGAAGGTCTGCGTCTGCTTGGTGGGGATGGTGGTGTTGCGCTTGATGAGCGCCGTCATGACGCCGCCCGCCGTCTCGATGCCGAGCGACAGCGGCGTCACGTCCAGCAGCAGCAGGTCCTGCACGTTCTCCGACTTGTCGCCCATGAGGATGGCGGCCTGCACCGCCGCGCCGTACGCCACCGCCTCATCGGGGTTGATGCTCTTGTTCAGCTCCTTGCCATTGAAGAAGTCCTGCAGCAGCTTCTGGATCTTGGGGATGCGCGTCGAGCCGCCCACCAGCACGATCTCCTGCACCTGCCCCTTGTCCAGCTTGGCGTCGCGCAGCGCCTTCTCCACGGGCTCCAGCGTGCCGCGGAACAGGTCGGCGTTCAGCTCCTCGAAGCGCGCCCGCGTGATGGACGTGTAGAAGTCGATGCCCTCGAACAGCGAGTCGATCTCGATGCTGGCCTGCGTGGAGGAGCTCAGCGTGCGCTTGGCCCGCTCGCACGCCGTGCGCAGCCGCCGCACCGCCCGCTTGTTGCCGCCGATGTCGCGCTTGTGCTTGCGCTTGAACTCCTCCACGAAGTGCGTCACCATGCGGTTGTCGAAGTCCTCGCCGCCCAGGTGCGTGTCGCCCGCCGTCGACTTCACCTCGAAGATGCCGTCCTCGATGGTGAGGATGGACACGTCGAAGGTGCCGCCGCCCAGGTCGAAGATCAGCACGTTCTTCTCGCCGGCGCGCGCGCCCTTCTTGTCCAGCCCGTAGGCGATGGCGCCGGCCGGGGGCGGGCCGCCCCCGCCGTGGGCTCGTTGATGATGCGCATCACGTTGAGGCCCGTGATGGTGCCCGCGTCCTTGGTGGCCTGGCGCTGCGAGTCGTTGAAGTAGGCGGGCACCGTGATGACGGCATTCTGCACCTTGCGGCCCAGGTAGGCCTCGGCGATCTCCTTCATCTTAGTCAGCACCATGGAGCTGATCTCCTCGGGGAAGAAGGTCTTGGCCTCGCCCTTGTACTCCACCTGCACCTTGGGCTTGCCGCCCTCGGACACTACGTGGAAGGGCCAGTGCTTCATGTCCGCCTGCACTGTGGGGTCGTCGTACTTGCGGCCGATGAGGCGCTTGGCGTCGAAGATGGTGTTGGTGGGGTTCATGGCCACCTGGTTCTTGGCCGCGTCGCCGATGAGGCGCTCTGTGTCCGTGAAGGCCACGTAGCTGGGCGTGGTGCGGTTGCCCTGGTCGTTGGCAATGATCTCCACCTTGCCATGCTGGAAGACGCCCACGCAGGAGTACGTGGTGCCCAGGTCGATGCCGATCGCAGGCCCTTTGCCCGACATGATTGCAGCTCTTCTCCGCTCCGCGCTGCGCCGTGAACTACCGTTAACGCCCCGGCTCCGCCGTTTTTATGGTCCGCTGTGCCTCCTTCTGGAACCTGCCAGAAGCTTGGCGACCAATCGGCTCGCTCGCTCGCCACCCCTCGTCCAATCCGCTCTCGCGCCTGTGGGCCAATCCCCTCGCTCGTCCCCGCCCCCCTCTGCTCCACCAATCGCCTCCGCGTCCTCCTTCCTGCTCTTTCTCGATCAGTCCAGCGGGCGCTTGTCCAGGACGCTTGAACCAATCGCTTCCCTCGCGTCTCTTTTCGTCCCGCCCCCGCCCGGTCAAGAGCTCCCGCCCCTCCACTCTGCCAGAAAGTTCCACCGGACGCCGGACTAAAAACAAGGGATTGATGTCACCGCTGTCCAATAGCGATCGAGCTGGCAGGGAGGGGGTGGGACTTAGAGTCTCCCTTGGCTAGGGAGGGGGGTATGCAAATGAGCTCGCTCTCTTGTCCGGCTCGCGCCGCTGATTCCAACGGTTGTTGTAAAGTCCCGCCCTCCCTTGTGATTGGAGGACTGGGGAGCCAGTCAAGCGATGGGGCCGGGTGGTAGAGGGAGGGGGGGCT
>NW_005841909.1:3323891-3334923 GCF_000455745.1 Alligator sinensis | reverse complement strand
TCATGGCAGTCCCAGCAGGCTCAGTGAGGGGGGACTTGACACGCTGCCCAGCCCACCTCTTGACAAGTGCCAAACCTGTCAGAATATTCCCCACAGTCATGAACACAAATTGCTGTTTTAGAGTTTCTCCCAAGCAGTGTTTTTAAATCTAGCAAGAATAAGCGGGAGGGGAGCACCCCTGTGGCCCATAAGGTTTAAATCTTTTTAATCCCAGGCAAGATGTCACAGGACCCTTTCAGACTCTCCTTCTGTCAGCTGTTAGGACATTTGTGCAATTATTATTCGCCTCTGGTTATCCCCTCGTAGGCAAAGCAGATCCACATTTTTACGTTGCTTTATAGATAGGACGGACGAGCCCGAAGACACCGATGCCGAAATCAAAGGCTCGATGGCTGGAACTGCTCTGCTGCTGCAATGCAGAGCTTCGTGCAAACCCGACCTTCCTAACGTCAATATTTATTTTTTTTAAAAGGAGAAGAGGAAAAAACCTTCCCGGACCTATTTCCTTGTATGCATCATTTAGTAATAACTTCCAGAGCAGCCTCTCTGGGAGAGGCGCAGTCTGATTTTTGGTCCGTTCCTGTATCTCCTGTTTGACGGTGCGAACGAATACGCCCCTGGCTACACCACGGCCCCACCCAGCCACATGCGCTGCAGAGGGGATTTAGGTTTCTTCAGTGAGGCAAGAGCTAAATAGGTGGAGCAGAACCAGCGATTCAATCTTTCTCTTTAGCTTGACAGAGTAGGAAGATTTTTCCTCGTATATTTTTGCAGCATGTAGGACAGTCTCAACCTTGTCAGACTCGAGGCACCCCTCCTTTGACTCAGTTTTCACTCTTTTTTGACTATAGAAAATAATAGAGTGATCTTTCTATTGCAAATAACTCAAAAAGACCATAACAGTTCGAAATATTTTTAGCGCTGTGGATTCTTATTTGAAATCTCTGGCCACGTCGCTGAGTGCGGCTGGTTGTTTCCCCAGGGACAACGAGCAGTGGCGTACCTTGTGGCGCTGCAACTTGTCCCCAGGGAATGCCCATGCCAGGTGCGCGCTGGTGCGTGGCATGTTACCCCGGGTGGGGTAGGAGAGGCTGGGGCCAGCAACCGTGCTGGCCCTAGTAGCCCTACCTGGGGTCTTGGGGGCCTCGGGGAGCTGCAGCCATGGTGCTCCTGCAGCTGGGAGCCTGGCTGGCGGCTGGACCGTAGCTCCAGCAGGCCAGGCTCTGGTTTTGGGTGGTGCACGCTGTCACCACATGCACTGCCCTGCTTTTTAAAGGTGCAGGTTATTTTGACCCTGGGATCTTCCAGGGTCAGCTCCCCCCCGACCTCCCTCCTCCCCCTGTGCTGCAAGGTAGCAGTGTGGGGAACACCTGCATGTGCGGCGTGTGGCACCACATACCACACATCTGCGTTCGTCTGGACACGGCCTCTAGATTTATCTTGTGAATCAAGTTAGCGCACCTAACAGTGCTAACATTTGCAAGACACCCCATGGCACCCTTGACAGGATCTCAAGACACCTTGGTTGAGAATCACTGGTGTAGGAGAACTGAATTAAACCTTAGTTAGGCTTTAGCCTAACAAGTTATTTGGCTCTGTAGTTAGGTAATGGTGAAATTTAAGTCTGTGAAGTACAGGAGGTCAGCAGATCTGATGGTAGCATATAGCTTTAAACTCTGAGTCTTTGAATAATTTTTCCTGGTTAAAAAAAGAAGTTAGAGAAAAAGAGTCTAAAGAAACTTGGAACTGAAGGAGGATGACACATTACTGCTGTGCTATATGTTACTAATATCTTAATATCAATTCTGAAAGGCCAAAGCAATAGGTGCAATAAGGGAATAATTAACTTTTCGGATGTCTTTTTATCACTAAAATGTTATGACTGGCTGACGATGTTGGTACGTATCCAGTTATCACAGTTTTATGGGGATTTACCGTCGTCTGAAATGTCAGGGGAATCTTCTGACAGCTCGTGTTGCATTGAAGATGACCTCATTTTGCTTGGTGTTTAATGTATTTTGTTTTAAGCGCCATTGGGCATTATGGATTTCCACTTCTTGTGGAGAGAGATCCTTCAGTAACTGGTAAGGCACACAAAATCAATGGTCTCTCTTAAAGGAGAAAATACTAGCTCAGTGTAAGAAACACAAAGTAATACACTACAGATGGGTATAATGCACTTCAGGCAAACTGTCGAGTGTGACAGCGTTCACGCTCCTATGCACAGAACAACAACAGAATGTAGCTCATAGTAATTCAGTTTTGCCAGTACAAATGTTCAAAAACCATGAGTCAGATTTTTGAAAAGTATAAAGCTGGATTGACTGGATTTCTTTACTTAACCCAATACATTTGGGGTTCTTTTATTTGCATCCTGGCTTTTGAATCCTTAGGACAAATTAGGGCAGGGGGTGGGTAAAATATGGCCCGTGGGCCAGATCCAGCCCACCAAATGATTTTATCCGGCCTGCGGTGGGCCCCTTGACCCTGCCCAGCCCAGACATTGGGGGCAGGCTGGGCCATGGCGCATGCGGCCAGTCCTGCCAACTCCTGGCACACAGTGGGGCTAGGGTGGTGTGGCAGCCAGACTCTGCCTCCCAGCTGCCGCGTCTCCTTCCAGGTACTGCTGCTAGTGTTACTGCTGCTGCTGGACCCGGCCCCACTACCTGTCCACCCCACGCCCACCGCTGGGAGCACCAGGCAGAACGGGTGGACGGAGAATCTGTGGCGATTGGTCCAGGACCCGTGCAGGCAGGGAGCCTCGACTTGGCAGATGGGATGGGGCTGCAGGCAGGCAGGGGGTGGCATGTGGGAGCAGGACAGGTGGCTGGGGCCAAGATCCTGGCGCAGTGACAGCACAGGGCCTGCTCCCAGATGCTGCTCCCCACCCACCTGCAGCCCCATCCCATCTGCCTGGGAGAGCACACCCTGCCTGTGGGGGTCCTGGGCCGGTCTCTGTGGAGACCCCAGGGCCCAGCAGGCCCCAGGGTGCAGCCACTTAGGGAGTTTTGGTGTGGGTGAGGGGTGGGTGTGTATTGGCTCCGCAAAGCATGGCAGCGGGTGGGGGGTGCTGACCCAGCCTGCAACAGCTCATCAAAACTCCCTAAGTGTCCCTCCAGCCCAAATAATTGCCCACCCCTGGATTAAGGTCACATAGTCAAGATTCTCGCTATAATCCTGAGGAATAAGAATTTATTTTAAAAGAAAATAATGCTGAGATTCTTACACGATCACATAACTCTAATGGCAAGGCCTTTAAGAAAACCATCAAATTAATGAGGCTCAGTATAATTGTGAGTTGGCAACACTAGCTAAATTAACTTGATTTGCATGTACTTCACACAATCTGATAATATTTTTAAGAACTCAGGCTAAGATCACTTATTTTGTTAATTAGACCTACTTGTACGCTGTGCACTTGAGCTGTTCAGTCCTTGACAATGTTAGTTTTCCATATCTTTTCTACTTTTATCAGCAGTGGAGCTTTGCTGGCAATGGCAAAATTGGAAGATTGAAGGCAGAGAGGACACAAGTAAACATGTTTTAACACCATGCTGTCCATAGCGCCCTGAGCAGGATTAAGCAGCACGAAGAGTAGAACACGGACAGCTTGTATACACTCACATTCCCACCACTGTGGCCACTGTAGAGCTGCAATGGTGAGAAATCGTAAAGGGAGTGGAAAAAAGATCTATTATAAACACAGCCACATACCCACTGCTCTGTTTTCATGAATCAGTGATTGTAGGAATAATCAATTGATTATTCATTTTGATTCACTTAGCCAATATTTAGCATAAAGCACTCTGACAACCAGGGACTGCATCAGTGCAAAGCATCTTCCCTATTTTCTCCTCATCATATTTATTTTGCCTTCGCTGTACATGGTCTTAGTTTTCCATAATGTCCACTTCATCAGGTGAATGGAAACCCCTGGAGAGCACAGATAAAGCAAGGCATTAACTGAGCTGTACACTGTTGCTGCTATGCTTTTAACCCAAGCAATAAAAAGATGGTGTTAAATGAGAATAATAAGCAGACTTGTGAACAAGAGCATTTTATTTAAGATCCCATATCAAGCATGATTTAAGATTTTAAAATTACATGCTAACAAACTAATACTGACTTCCATTACTTTGTTACATGAACTGCACGGAACTGCTAAGGTACAACAAAGTCACAGACTGCTCTAGTTATCCTTTGCATAACTAATTTGTTTTGGCCTGGCGATGATAGAGCTGCTGTCAGCTGATGCTGTGTACATTTTTACTCTCTCCTAGGTGCTGCAGGTCTCAAAGGCTTCCCATTCTCTCTGCAAGGAACATCTCTGCTTCCTGTCAAACTTCTTGGCTCTATTGTGCCTTCTGCCTGAGGGACACTCCAGTGGTTTCTGCCTCTCCCTTTGTATGTTCACATGTGAGTTGTCTATTTTCCACTGTTCTAGAACAGACACAGGACCAGCTTCATGAGCATTCCTGGTGTTGTGTGGAGGCCTTGAACGATGCTATCTCCTAGTGTTGAGCTACCTGTACTTGTCCACCTCCTGAAATGTTCAGGGTTATGTAATCAAATAATACATCCATAACCCCCCAGTAATTAAACAGCTCTGCTAGCATTTGTAAAATCACTTTTTAAAATGGGAAAGGCAAGCTGGAGACATGGTCTACACAAGCTGCAGTACAGACAACACTTTAAACACTTTATAACAAAATATAAGGAAATACCGGATGTAAGTAAAATTATGCACAATCCTTTCTCAATAGAACAAGTATTGGTAACAGCAAAACATCCATTTACAGCCACAAACAGAATCAGTAAGATGCATACCTATAGCAGTCTATAATGCTAGCTCAATAGTTTTAGTCTGTACAGCTGTCTGAATCTGATCCATTGTGGTCTTTAGGGGGTGGCTTGTTTGTTTTTTTCTTCTGTGCTGACCCTGTATGTGAAACACTGCATGCCTTATTCTGCTCTATCTATTTAGCTGGAATATTTAGGGCTGCTAAAATCCTGAAGTCAGAAAATGAATGCCTTATTTCCCTCTTTGGGCCTGCTTTGCAAGGCTCAGTTCCAGAACAAAGTGCACACTGTGCCCTGCGAACATTATTTCACATTTACTCATGTCTTGGTCAGTCACAACAATCCAGCATTCTTGTACCAGCACTACAGTATAATTTCTTTACCCCTTTCACATAATCACTATGCTCTACAGGTCCTCTTCAACACTGAGATCAGCAATTCGTGATAGTGGCAGAGAGGCAGCAAGAGGAATTAAAATTAAAAGAGTATGTTTTCTTTTGCTTACGGCCCTCAGCACCCGTGCTTCCTTGTGTCCCCACATTCTTTATTTTAAAGATTTTAGACAACTAAATATTTTTGGACTCTTAGAATTTATTATTGCAATGGCATGAATATATGAAAATGATAGCTTGTTATATACATGTGAAGAAAGTTCTGCATTAAAAAAAGTCTAAAATGGTAAACTTAGCAGTTTTTATTTTGAAAAAGAGGGGCTCCAGTGTATATATGGCATGTGCTGCCAACACATTACATTGCTGCCCCAGGAGGGGAAGTTTCAGTTTGTTTTTCCACAGATGTAATGTAGTCCCCAGTAAGTAAGCTTTATAATGCAGAGAAGAGTCCAAAAGAACTTTTAGTGAACACACTAACTTGGCTGCTGTTGGTGCCCTTTGCAACTGGTGCAGTCTGTCAGGAAGGCAAAGATGGTGCCAGTTCAGATCTGGCTTGTGGTTCTGAGTTTAAAGAAATCTTTTGCAGACCATTTCTTCCCCATGTCATCTTCCAACTTGGATCTTTCAGTTCTTCAGAAGCTTAGAAGTCCCTATTTCACTACTGCCATACAGAAAAGAAACGCAAGAAAAATATTAAAAGTCAGAAGCCAGCACCAAGATACCATATTTGTTAGCATGCCATAGTCCTTCCCACCTTGAACAGTTTGGCTTTGTTCTAAATGCCAGTCTAGTGGTTACTCTCTCAACAGCCATCAAGCTAGGGAACCATCCCAGTTTAAAAGCTTTCGTTTTGCTCACCCATTTATCCCAGTTTATGCTTAAACAATGTTCTGAGTTTGATCCAAAACATTAGGCTTTTCATTCATTTCAATTTCTTACCCTTCTTTTTGCCCCAGTGCTCAATACTTTTGTGCAGACTAGCTCAACAAAGAATGCAACCCCTTGATTTATTTTTGCTGCTGTTTTTGCTGCTTTCCAGAAGTGGTTTATGGCTTGGCTTAACTGATGCTGAAGTGGTTGAGAGAGTTCTTCCTCCAACTGGTCTTGTCAGAGCTTGGAACATGCACATTCTGGAAGAATGCTTTGTATCTGTCCCTGTCTTTTCATTTTGATTTGTTGGTCATGTTTATTTCTAATCTCCCAAAGAGATAATACTGCTGTAGACCCCAAACAGTAGCACTAGTTGAAAGGTTGTAGTTGCAGGTATTTGCAACTCTCCTAAGTCTCTGGGTCAAATTCATGCATGAAATATAGGTTAGCTTAACTAATACATCAAATATAAGTAGTCCAGAAAACAGTTGTACAAGGATGCAAATTGTAAGGAAAATCCCCTAAATTGTTTTTCCAAGTATGCTCCATTCTTCCCCCTTGGTGCATAAATTGCACCTTTCTCATTGCCAAATTTGTACAAGGCAAGCTATTTCCAAACATTTTCTGAGTGACTTATACCTGATGTGTCACTTGCATCACCATTTACTGCACAG
Organism: Alligator sinensis; assembly: GCF_000455745.1. Taxonomy (NCBI): domain Eukaryota; kingdom Metazoa; phylum Chordata; order Crocodylia; family Alligatoridae; genus Alligator; species Alligator sinensis. The sequence goes on along the minus strand of NW_005841909.1, from coordinate 3,328,187 downwards.
ACATATTGGATATGTACAATATCCCTCCCTAACTTGTTGATCATATGCCAGGAACTCTTGTTAGATTGATGGGTGCCCCAGTATAGCGTTAATTTGACCACTTCACAGAGAGGGACCTCCTGTTTTCTAAAAACAGACGCTGCATTTGAGGCTCTGATCAAGCCAAGTCAAAACTGGGGAGCTACATAGCTCCTTACACATGTTGCTTGTCCCGGGAATGAATGATAATTAACTCAAATTAGCAGCTCTTGTCCCAGGAAAGTGTTATCTTGGATCACAGGCATTTACAGTGGGCTTTTACATCTGCAGGATTCCAGGATTAAAAACTTTGCCCTGGGAAAAATCAGATGTCTGTTATTAGCTTTAGAGAACTAACAATTAGTGAAGAAAGTATTTATCCCTTTCACATTGATTTCGGAACATAATAGAACAGATTTTTTCCTCTGAATATTGAGTGCTAAGATGATATTTTTTCTATCAGAGATCTTTATTTAATCTACAGACTGCATATAGCTCACACAGCAGCACTGCAAATGTTTTTGCACCTTCCCACAAAAGTACACCAACTGCATTTTGAGTGGACCACCTCTGAGAGTTGGAAAGTGAGTTGAGCCTTTATGCACATTAATGTTTAGTCTTTCCGATGAGACTGCAAAAAGATTGTGCATTAGTGGTGTAGGTACTGGACTGTGAACACCAGCTCATTGCACAAGCCATTGAGCATCTGGCATGGGTACTACATTTTAGCCAAAGCATGCTAGCTTGAACTAGAATCAGTCAGCTCGAGATAAAATAGTGCTGTCTCCCACTACCAATCTCACAAGCCATCCAGTTACCCTAAGAGCAGATGTTTTAAAAGGAAAGTCCAACCTCAACCAAATCTGATTCTGCAGTCTTCAAACACTAAGGTCTCAACTAAACTACACTCATTTAATCTTTTAAAATCTATTTAAATCAAAGTGTGCATGCTTTAAACTAACCACCAGATGGAGCTCATATAAACTCATAATACTACCTTCTGTCATAGGCTACATAAGTGGTTATAGCCTTCTGTAACTGCATAAAAACAAGGCCAAATTTGTGATCTGTTTTGTTTTGCTTGAAAGCAAAAGGAGGGTCTGGAGACACAAGGTTGCCCTCTTGAGTTGGTTCTATTCCATATTCTGCATCATTAACACCCCCCCTTACTGTTTTTGCATGTTATTTTGGTCAATGGCAAAACTTGGCCTATACAAATATGTACAAATAATAAAAGTACTTAGAGCTCATTCCTCAAAAGTTTGGAGATCCAGCCAGCCAAGGACAAATTCTAAATGGACACGTGCTAAAAGTCAGGAAGAAGGGAAAGACTACTGAGTCTAGAACTCCCCTCTTCAGACCACTACTAGAAACCAAATAGAGATCACGGATTGAGAAAGACCTCTGCTACACACGTGGGAAAAAGGTGACCCTACCATAGTCATTGGGGTAGGTTCCTCACAAAGTCCTTTCTTGAAGTAAGGTGGATTCCATTCACATATAACATGCATTTTTGACATACGATTTGTAGGTTATCCAGGAACCTCTTCGCTTTGTCCACTGCCCCCACGCTGGGGAAGAAAAGCTGGTCAAACACAGGGAGTTGTGGTGTATGGCCAGTATAGAGAGTCCATTTGTACTTGCTTTGAGGGACTGCTTTGTTTTGATTCTGTGTAGTGAGCAAACGTGGTTTGTGGGGCGTAGAAGACCATGGATAACTCTTCCCACTGTAGTATCGTTCTGTTTTAAGTTAATGTTTAGTAGTTATCATATAAGCATATTCTCAAAAAGAAACTTCGTTAAATGGACTAGTTGTTGTTCTCGCAGTCACAAAAGGGGTAAGAGAGAGAGAACCATAGCATTACATTTTTAAGTTTTCAAAACATTGACCGATTTAATTTGCTGGGGATCAATCTTTTTGGCAGGCAAGGCACAATTTAATCCCATGGCCTCCCTGGGCACATCTACACGTGCAATTAATACAGAGCAATAAATTCCAGCACTTATAGCGTTAGAGTTTATGGCTCTGGGTATGTTGTTTGAACGTGTGCCCAGGACCGCAGCATGTTGAGTTGGGTTGGAGCAGACCTGGCTAGCAAGGGGAACTGCTCCGACCCAGCTCAATGTGCTGTGAAGGGGCTGGCTTGGGCATAAAGATGCTCCAGTGCAAAGCTAGCTGGTAGGCAGCGCCCGCACTGAAGCACACTTGTGCCCCAGCCAGCCTCGACAGCGTCTACACATGCAGTGCTGTGAAGTAAAAACTTTGCAGTAGGGTAGTACTTGTATTTACAGGTACTGCCCTGCTGAGGTTATTAGTTTACTCCAACCTAATAGCCCTGCACATGTAGATGCAGAGATGTTTACTGCAGAGCTAATTAGTCCACTCTGCAGTAAAAGTCTCATGTAGATGCACCCCGAGTGCCACTCTGATCCCCTTTACCTGCCCAACCGGCCTCTCTGCATTATGCTCCCTGTCCAATCTGCTGCTTTGGTTTTCTGTTCCCTGCCCTATCACAGCTCCTGTCCCATCCATGGTTTGCTGCATGCCACACAGAGCCTGCTCATGCTACTTGTGGTACACGTGCAGTAGATTGGCTTCCCCCGATCTAATTGATTCTTTTGTTTGCACTAGTTATTACATTATGAAGACCTCTGATGCCAAATACAGACTTATCTACTGTGGCAGCAGTAACCATGTCAACACCTGATAACAGTTAAACTCAACTCTTGTTAAAAAAGGGCTAACACTTCCCCAAAGCATCCTGAATCAGTTCCAACCCTATTGTTTAAGGAGTCTACACTGCAACCAGTGAGATGACTGTAGCATCTAAAGATGTAGCAGCACACCATCAGTGTAGGCTAGCTGCCCAAGTTAGCACCTAGATTAGACTTGTTCAGCCAGCACAGCTGTTCACCTTGCTAGTAGTACCTAAGCTTGTCTTAAAGCCAGCTCAAGTATATCTACACTTGCTGCAACCATACCTCTGACTGCAGTGCAGACATAGCCTTGGTTGTGTTGCAGACCGATGACACAGCAGTACTGTAAATGGAACATGGGAGAGATGAGTTGGGATTACAGCGATGACTATTGTAGATAAAGTAGGATTTTACACTATACACCCGAAGATTTCTATCACGTGTTACATTCTGTACCAAATCATGTTAACAGAATGTTACCGGTACTCGTATGTCAGATGTCAGCATTAAGGTTGCCAGAATAACCTTAACTGACCCTTTTTGCAAGTACATTACAATTCACTCCTGCACCAATTCATGTTTTTTCTCAAATAACATAGTAACTCACACAAGCTTTTCTGTTATTTTAGAAGTAGGACTACATTAATGTATTTTTAATTTCAGCTGCTGAACTTTGGAAAAAAAAAAGTATTTTTGGTTCAGATGGAATCAATTCTTTCTTTCCTTGCTGCTCCAAAGAAAGTAAAAATAAAGACAGGAAGAAAAATTTGGTTTCATTAACACAAATCTCAACATTTGACCAAAAAAAAAAGTTTCCAGGCACTAGAAGGAAAAGTAAAAGAAAGGGCTAGATTCACAGAGGAGGAAGTGGTAGTGATGTCTGCCTTTTACCCAATACCTCAGGAGTTAGACTTTTCATCCAGGATACACAGGATGTGGGCTATACCAGTTCAGCTTCCTTATCTGGTCAGGAGGATTTGGATCCACATCTCTCGCCTTACATGAATTTGACCTAACCCCTAGGCTCTGCAATATTCCTGGTTGGGGTTCTCAATCTCGCTGGCTGTCACTGCTCCACTTTTATTAAATACACATTCAGTGGAGTAGGGACTGGAACCCCAGCTTTGGTGTTAAGGCATTCTCCTGGAAGATGCAGGTTCAAATCTGCTCAGAGGAGAAATTAAACTAGGATCTCCCGCATTCTGGGTCATCATCTAACCCTTGAGCTTTTGAGTCATACTGAAATGTTATATGACGCTAGCTCCAAATTCTCTCTCTCCTAGCTGAAATCATTCAGCAAATTTGAGTCTAATTCATAATGGTTCTGTCACAAAATAGTATTTTTCAGCAAATTCACTGAAGAAATTTCACCCAACTCTCTTTAGAAGCAAATACGCATGGCTAGAAAGAAAAGCTGTACAGTCTTGTCTGAGGAAAACGGAAGTATTCCACCATGTTATTTTTCATCTTCTGGCCCTTTCACAGGGTTGGAGATAGTGCATAGGTCTCCCAATCAGTTGTCTGGGGATTTGGAAGCAGAAGTAATTGTGGTAACCACCCCGGAGCTACTGCTGACACCCT
>NW_005841909.1:3322285-3323860 GCF_000455745.1 Alligator sinensis | reverse complement strand
CTGAACCCCTCACCCAAGAAAGGAGAACTGGAAGGTACCCATTGTGTTGCCAACTCTGTTTTATTGTATACTTCTTATATCATTCACTCCCAGATTCATGGGAATGTGTTACAATCTCCATTTTCATTTTCATTTAGAAAGTAAGTTTCTAGTGCCATGATTGCTGCATACAACTTCAAAACATTAAGCAAATGCATCCTAAAGGCTCTGAAACCAGAGGACAAGAGGAGCCAAAATATTTTGAAAGTGTGTTTTTTTAAGCTAATATTATGGGGGGTTTTTGGAGTTTCACTCATGATTTTCAGGGGTTGGGTTTGGTAAAACTGTTATTGCAGTGTTCAGTGAAGTAACGCTGAAGGTACTCTGTCACAAAGATGAGGAAGGCAGGGTAGATTTGCACCTTATAGACTAACCAAAGTATCTATTTGTCTAGTCTCTACTTATTGCACAAGCTTTCATGAGCTGAAGCTTGCTTCATCAGCTCAGCGTATGAAGAAGTGAGTTTCACAAAAGCTTTTCTTATATATCTACTTTGGTTAGGCTATAAAGTACAAATCTATCCTGCTGTCCACTTGACTTTAAACTAACAAGGCTAACTACCTCTCTCTGCACAAAGATGAAGAGACAGGGAAGGGACTACAAATATCTGTGTTGGGGAAGTCTGGGGTTGTCCCTCACAAAATTTTCCTTGCCCAAGGTATGAGGAGTCTGTTATTCAACATTTATTCGGGTACAATTCCCACTGATGTCAATAAGAATTTAGCTTAATTAAACCTGAGTACAGGACTTGGCCTTAGAGACCAAAACTTTCTTGAGCAGCTCTGAGGTAGGCGCCCCGCCACAGGAAATGCTAGAAGCGGCATTGTGTCTGTGGTTGTACCTACAGGAAGATTTACTTTTGCTGTAGTTTGTTAAAAGAAATAGCAAAAGATTAGGCTTCTGGTTTTGCCCTTAATGATCAAAATGAATCAACATTAAAATAAGGCGACAAGAAATCAATCATAGTATAAGGCAAACTAGCTTTTATACAAGCATTTACCAACTTTGGGTGTTAAACTTAAGGCACTGAGGTACTGATTTTAGAAGGTGCTTGCACTGACTTCCAGTAAAGTTGAGGTTACAAAGTGCTTTTGACATGGAGAGCCCTTGTAACTAAGAAGCTTGTGTTGGGCACACCAGATCAAAGAACAATCAAAAATTTTGGTCTTACATAATCAAGGATTGATTTCTCATCCCATAATTCTGTGACGTTTCCCTTAGATATGCTCTTAAAACTATTTTATATACTTACAACTCCCAGTATTAATCATGAACACTCATGGTAAAACAAACAAACAAACATTGCTGCTGGGAGCACTCTCATTGAAAGTAGGATGCACAATATTATTTCCCTAGTAGTTGAAGAAAATGTTACAAGACATTTGTAGACAAAATCTAACACGAAGAAATACTCCTCTAATATTTCCTCTCTAAAGCTGGCACCAGTCACCTAATCTTATGAAAAGCAACAAGGGCTATTTGTTTCAGTGCCCAAAATTTTAAGTCATACTGAATCCATTTCTGAATCATACACTC
>NW_005841909.1:3305646-3322265 GCF_000455745.1 Alligator sinensis | reverse complement strand
TTTCTCTGTTACAAATTACAAGTTTTTCTTATTTTGGGGGCAAGAAAAGCTCACAATTAATGCCATAGTAATGACTGTAGACAAGAGTTGTAGGAGACATTTAATTTATAGCTTCTGTTTTCAAAATTTTCTAACATCTCTTCAAAACCCCCCCTTGGACTATAATTGCTCAAGTATACCATGTCAAAAAATTACTTTTTCCTTTGAATTTTTATAAAAAGAAATAAATTTTCAGCCACTAAATACAACTTTTAAAAAGCTGAATCTCATATTCCTAATTTTTAAAAATTAACTGTTTATCTAAAATAGACTTTAAAAATTCAGAGTAGGCACATCACCCAGCATGGCCACATGTCTGATAACTTTAAGAACAAATTAGAATTATGGAAGTCAGAAGTACTTTGCTTCTTAATTCTAGATAGATAATTTTGTCTTGACAATTCTAGATTCTTTACAGTGAGATCCAGACATACTGTAACATTAATAGATGTTAATATTATTTCCTCAGCTTTCACAAAGTATTTATCCTTTGTGCTCAAGCCTGTTGTTATTCCCCCAGAGCTGAAAGGAATTTCTCTGTATCGCAAGCTATGTTTGTCTGTGGGTTTAAGGTGACTGTTGTCTGTCCTACTTCAAGAGATCAGAAAAGGACTCCAGACCATCTGAAAGGCAAGTTGAATACAGAAAGCTTTTCAGTTCTTATGCAGAGGGTAGATGATGTGCATTTCTCTCCTTTTTATGTGGAAAGTCATATTGGCTTTTTCAGCTACCAAAATAGTGGGTGTGTGGGGTCTGCATAGAAAGGGCAGTATCAACCTCAGCAGTAAGTGAGGTACTGCAGAAATTTTAGCATCTGCAGGCACATTTACATGTGTGCTTTACTGCATAGTAGACTAATTTACTATGCAGTTAAGAGTAACTGTCTACACATGAGCAGCAATTGGGTCAGTGTAGACTAATTTACAGCGCTGTTTGATAATCCCGTCAGACACAGGTACTATCCAACAGCAGGGTATATTACTGTGCTTAAATGCATGTGTAGAGAGTGATGTTGGGATTAGTTTACTTTGGCTCAGATTGTGCCAGAGTTTATTCAGTCACATTAACTGCACATGTAGATGCTCTCTGCATGTTCAGTTAGAGCCCTACAGACAGTTTAGGTTTTTTTGTAGTGCAGTATTTTTTCAGTTTCCCTTGAAAAGTAAGAAAAACATGTTGATTGCATTTTCTGATTGCTTTACTAACTGAACATATTGGATGCATCTACATGTGCCATTAATGTGATAAGATAAATCCTGGCACAGTTTGTGCTAGAATCAGCTGCTTCTAGGCGCAGTGTCTGCGCATGCACCCAGGGCCGCAGCAGCATGAGCCAGGGTGGACCAGCCCTGGGCTGGCAGCAGGCTTGGTGGGGGGGCAGCCCCAGGCTCCAGGTGGCAGCCTTGGGCAACAGAGGGGATGGCTGGGGCATGTGTGCGCCAAAACTGCAGAGCTGTGTAGCTGATTCCCCAAGCCTGCTGCCAGCCCAGGGCTGCTCTGCCCTGGCTTAAACTGCTGTGGTCCTGGACACTGTCCACCCGTGTTTCTGCACAGTAATGACTCTGTACTATCTTACAGTGGATTTAATTTACTGCATCTTAAGACTGGTGCATGTGTAGACAGTAATGCTTTACTGAAGAGCTAATTAGTCAGCTGCAGCAAAGTGCACATGTAGATGAACCCACTAAGTAGAAAAGCCTACTGCTAGTACTAAAAGGGTGAAGTCTATGTGATATTCTGAATCCATCCAAATCTATGATCAGCAGTAGCATTCTCCCACAGCCCTGTCATCCATACATCTTATTACACATAGATATGACTGACCCAGGGTTAATCAGGTCTTAAAAGTAACAACTTAGCTGTAAGCAAACTTTAAAAACATTTAAAAAAATGGGAAATGGCCTGCATGGGCCCCACAATAAAACTTCACTTATTACATGGAAAAGTTAATTCCAGATTGTTACAAACCCCCTGCTTAGTTTTCAATAAATCCTGAAAGCTGAGAGCACAGAAATGGTTGCCAGTAAAACGTTTTTCAGAGTTGCAGCCCATATCACCACCAGGATGAAGAACGCATCAGAAAGAACAGCAGGAGACACCTGCGCAGGAATAACAGCGCCCTCAAAAAATGCAAGGATGGGAGGCTTAGCATCCAGACTGTGCTCACATCTCTTTGGATAAGAGGTTTATTTTTTAAATATTTTAAACTTGATAATCTTACATATAGATAGCATCTTTCACCTAAGGATCCACAACAGCTTTACTTGTATGCATCCAAATATACGCTCAAAACATGCATGAGACTCCACTTAGCAGAGAAAGAAGGTACAGAGTAACTATGTTGAGGGGACTAAAATACAGATGTGATAGAGAGTTCTAAATCAAGATTGTCTGATCCTCCTTTGTTCTCTCAAGTAACATTTATAGGATCTTGTAGGGATTTTAAGTGTTTCAGTAACTCTAGTTCTCTGGTTTTTGCTGTTTTCAGTTAGTTGATATTTTTAAACACTACACTAAGGTAGGGGATGGGGGATAAAGCTGAAACTGTGTTTTTGTACTTAGTGTGCCCATATCATTATCTTTTCTGTGGAGCACTCCAGTTCCCATACAGTTTTATTCAGTGGTCTGCACACTAGAGGCAACCCCCGCTTAGCACTCTTAATTGGTTCCTGAAAAACCAAGCGTTAAGTGGAACCAAAAGTATATGATGACCTAAGATGGCAACCGCAATTGTTTTTAATGACCCAAGCGTTAATGGCAACTGCAAGCGTTACAACAAAGCTCACTGAGCGCTAAGTGAAATCAGGTGTAAATTTAAAACAAGCATTATAGCAAAATAGCGCTAAGCGAAACAGCGTTACACGGGGATTGTCTGTATTGCTTCTCTCCCCTGTACATACCTACCCTCTTTTTTCATTGGAACTATTTTAATCTTCATTCTTCTCTCCTGCCACCCTGATCAGCCACTCTAGGCTTTCCTTCAGGTTTCCAATGCCATTCCTTTACCTACATTTATATGCCACGACAATAATATTTCTTTCTACTTCCTCCACAGCCATTTTAGTCCTCCCTGGTTTTTTTTTATTGGATTGATTTACTCCTAGGATTCCAATCTCTTTCGCCCACCCACCAAAGTATACACCATAGGGCACTCCTAAATCCCTTGATAAAATCTCTTTTTCTATTATGGGCCATCCATGCTAGGTACCCATCAGGTTTACTCTCTCAGCAAACACAGGTTTTAAACAAGCAGAGGCTATTACATTTTAAGCAAGGCTCCTGAGTCAGTGTAGAAGGGCCTTAAGTTTTTCTTTTAACTCTCCCTTGTACTCTTAGCTGTCAGGAATCCTCTCTGTTTTCTTGACCATGTGAAATCCTTAATCTAAATCTTGCTGTTCCACTGCAATCCTCCCAGCACAAAAGTCTGGTTTATACTTAGCATACTATCTGCAATGAGAGTTGGTGCCACGGTGAATTAATAATTCAGGCCAATAGCTCTCCTAGCCAAGTTGAGTCATGCTCACTCTCTGGTCCCTCAGGAATCTCTGGGACATTTTATCCTTTCCTCCATGCTCTCCCTTTGTATGCCACCTTTGGGATTTTTCCTCTCCACTTCCCACTACCGTGCTCTAATTCTGTCTCCATTTCTGTGCTGTTCCAGCCCTTGCCTGGCATGTCCCCATAGCATTCCAAATCTCTCAGCTCACCCTGGGCTACAATACTCTTCTTTCAACTCCCTGCACACTCCATTTCCTTTTCAGTTCCCTCGGCTGCTTTCTGATCTCAGTTTGTGTTGATATAGTGAGCACTGACCTAAACATCAGGGAGTTTGTATGTAAACTAAATGCTTCATAAGAATTCAGCTGTTACAGTCCTTCACTGATCAGCAGTTATTTTTCCACATTATTTTAAATTTTGTTTTTGATGAACAAGACATATAGTTCTTTCCACCTCCTTACACTTGATTGCCTACACAAAAAGATCATTTAAACCAGCCACCCTGGACTATTGTGTATTAAGCTTTGGCTCAGTTCACCTTTAGAAAGGAGGCATGAAATAACAGAAACATGAGTACACAGTAATGTTAGCAGTGCTCTTCAGCCCCGCTGCCATTTAGGACCCAGATGACTTCAGTGGTGTAAGAGGAACACAGGACTGAGTTGACACCGTGAAATGCTAAAGCCCTAACTTGCAATGGGATCTGTGTGCTCCAATTGCAGGCCCAGGGCTGAAGTATGATTGGGCACAATATGAGTTTTTCCTTCAGTTGCTCTGGCGTGAAAAAAAAATACACATGGTAAATTTGTTTACCAGCCTAAAAAGTTATGAAGTTCTCTTAAAGCTGAATATCCAAAAAGAAATTCAGTATATCTGAAAACACTCATTTGACTGAATAGTTCTCACATAATTTTTAGGTTATATGCTGAATTTTATCTATTTATTTATATTCCCTGACATTAAAACAGCCCTGAAAGTAACACCCTGGATAAAGCACTGGGCATGGATTTGAAAGGCCTGGACTGCGCTAGTTTCAGAGAGTATTTCATAGTAAGAAAATTCTGAAAGGGAGTAAAAAATATCTTTGTATTTATTAAGGAAACTCACCAGTCCTTTCTTGTAGCAGAATTCAGCACTTAGATACCTCTGCAATGAGCAAGTTATAAATATCTAGGGAGAAAAACTGAAGGAAAGTAGCAACACTGGAGTGGAAATGCCCATTTCAGTTCTGCTAGAACTTCATGCCTGGGAATGGCTGTTCATATGGGAATTCCTTGAGTCTACATAGTATTAAATTCTTTCCCTTTGCCCCCGCAACCTGACTGGTTCGAATTCCGACAGAGGCTCAGAGAACCACCAGCACTGCACTTACAGCTGAGTCACAGAACAAAGTTTTTCCTGACATCAAATTTCTTTTTTTTTTTAAAGTTAATTTTGAGATTAGGGATGATTATGCCACCTCCATGTTAATCGCTACTTGATCTAAAATGTCACATGAAGAAACAACACGTAGAAATATTAAAGCACTCATCTTATTGACATGGAACTGAGAACTGTTTAATAGAAGTCAGTGAAGGGATAACATTGTGCTTTTAATCTACAGTTTAAAAATAATGATTTGTATCATATCTACTTAGTAAAACAATAAAATTAAAAACAGAAACTATTAGGAAACAGTGAAAATGTAATAATTAAACACTTGATGTTTTTAAAAGCTATATAACTGAATGACCCTAAACAAAGACGCCTATGATTAAAAGGGTCTTTAAGAAGAGATTTGTTTTCAACAACTCGTTCAGTTTTGACTAATATATTGTATGCCTCACTTTGGTGTTTTCTCTGCTGTCAATTTAATGCTATACAGTATATTTACACTTATGTTCTTTTCAAATGCTTGGCATTATAGTGAGATCTCATATCTTTTCTCAAATTAAATTTGGCTCCACACACTCCACATGTATACAGATGAACATCCATGTGCTGCTCCAGTTGTTCATTATTTGGGAATATCTGAAAGCAGACCTGGCATATAGTCTCTCCAGCTGATAAATGAGATATCATATGCCGTACATGGTCATGTTTTCTGAAGTTTCCTTGATCACAAATGGAACAGACATACCTGGCCATGCCTTTGTGCATATCATTGTGGAGCCGCAACTGGCGTTCTCTTAAAAACTGCTTTCCACATGTCTGACAAACAAACTGTTTTTCCTTGGTATGAACAGTATAGTGTTCCCGCAAGTGACAACGCTGATAAAATCCTTTCCCACAGAGATTGCAGAAATGTTTTCGTCTGTGATCTCTTTCATTCTCTTCCATAATGGCATTCTTAAACAGATCTTGGTCCAGGCAGTTTGACATATGTTCAACCACTAGATTTTCAGTTTCAAAACGCTGACCACAATTAGGACATCGGAAAGGACAGGTAGAATGCTTATATAACTGTTTTTTGGGAAGACTGTTCATTTGGAAATGACTGTCCCTGAAGTCCTCCAACATCTCTGCAAACATCATGTCCCTGATTTCGGACTGTTCCTCAGGATTCTCTTCTAAATCCATTTTTTCCTCAGAGTTTCTTATCCCGTTCATGGTCAGATCCTGAGGCTCTCCACATGTCTGCGCATGATCCTGCAACTGTTTACCTTTGACCAGTATTTGACCACATTTGCCACAAGCACAGATATTTTCTATGTGCTTCGACAAGTAATGAGAGGACAGGTCTTCCTCTGTAATCGTGAGCCCACACAGTTCACAGGGGCCGGTCTCTGTATCTTCCTGTACTGGGGAGATCTTGCTGCTAAGGTGCCTTGCACTCTTTAAATACTTTCTTTCCTCCTCGTTCATTAATAACCGGGGTTTTAAAGTTTTTCGAGCTCTTCTCTTTTCACTGACCTCTTCCTCATAGTATCTGTAAAGTGGCTCTTCCGGTTCATCATCTAGTTCATCATTGTCAGTAGATTCGTTACAGTCTTTATCTGTCACTTTAATAACATTAAACTCTTTCATTTCATCCACAGGGCTGTCCTCTGGTTCCATCTTGATCATAATTCGCTTCCTCTCTGCAGCTCTGCTTCCCTCTTCACCTGATGTCTCAGATGCAACTGTGCTGCTTTTTCTGCTTGTAACATTTGACACTGGAGACAAAGACCCATCGGCTGCTTGGCTCGGATCCCCTTTGCACTTGTGTATTTGTGCAGATAGGTTTTTGGAAGTAGAGTCTTTTTCGCTGAAGTCCATTTTTTCAATGCCATAGTACTTGGCGTTTTGGTATGGATGCCTGTTCGTGCATGTCAGCACATGCTCATCCAGTAACTTTTCGCAGCTAAAACTAAACCCACAGCTGTCACAGGTGAAGCTTCTTCCAAAGCGTCGTGAATGTGACACACGCTCTTTTGTGCTGGAGAATTTGGACACAGTGCTTTTTTTGCACGCATCAAACAGTTGTTCAGGGAAACTGCTGAGCTGCAAAGCTTCTTCGTCAGGCTCTTTGTGATGTGATGTGTTTACTGTTGAACTTGGCGGCTCTGTGCACCACCTGTTTCCTTCACTACCATTTCTAGCAACGGTGTCTTCATACATTCGTACGCCAAATATCATTTTGCTATTTTGGGTGGTAGAAGCAGAAGATGAACATTTTAAACTAGAGGAGTCTGTGTCTTGTATATCTTCTAAACATTCAGGGACATTGTATAGCTGTAAATAGTTCATTGCCACTTTAAACTGCTCAAAATTGGCCGGGGCAGTCAAAATTTTTCCTAAATACATGAACTGCAGAATAAGATCAAAACATTCAGCACTAATCTTCATGTTGCTGAGATTCAACTGGGCTGTAGTGTGTTGCTGGTTCATAAAAAACATCCTAAAATATGAGCTACAGGCAGCCAAGACTGCTTTATGCGCTTGAAAATAAATATCATCAATAGCAATGCAGCAGTCACAGAGAAAACCCCACTCTCTTTGGTTGTTTAGCTGCTGAAGAACATAGTTGCTGTGGCTGGTTCTTGCCATCTTGTCCTTCCGTTACAGTCCTGCGTAAAGAAATAAATACTTGGTTATATGGTCAGCACAGAATGCAAGCTCATTGTAATATAGAGGCCAATTTCAAAATTACAGCCTTGGTCCAAACATTTTTTACAACCTGATTGAAAAGGTCTACCTAATACTAAAAGCCTCGTGAAGAAAACTGGAATAACAGAAGTATCTGCTATTTATACCTCCCTTACAACTAGACCCACAGTACCAGTAAATCGATAAGCTTTACCAATGCAACTGTACTGATCTCAATAAAACTGGTGTCAAAACACAAGTCAATTACAAAAACCCATGGCTGAAATATTCAGAAACAATTCATGACTGACGTGCAGCTTTAAACACTTTAAAGGGGCCTGATTTTCAGAAAGGCTGGGCATCCGATTTCAAACAATCAGATCTTTTAGAGAGTCTCAAACTGGACACCTGCCACGGGATAAGCTGCCTCTTAAAGGAGCCTGGCTCCAGTCTCACCTGTGACTAATCTCTTGCATCATCAAGAGGTCATGCGGCTAGGAACCAAACCTGCTGGGAAATACAAGGACAGCTTGAATTCACGGAGCTTGCTCAGAAAAAGAGCAAGTTGGTGTTAAACCTCCAGAATGTCTAGAATTGAGACCAGATAAGAAAAAAAAAAAATATTTGGGTGGAAGAATTGTGAAATTCTACAAGCCCAAGGATGGGACTACAGGGGAAAAGAAGCCCCAATAAAGGGCCAAAAAACTTTTTAAGCCTTGAATTTATGATTGCCAAAGCTTGTGATAAAACAAAAGAATTAAGTGGACCTGGGAAAGACATAGTTGGAAGCTTTATTTTATGACAATAAGCCATACCCAGAAGGGAGGCAGTACTATGAAAGTGGCAGGGGTGATGGTGCTGCTACACCACCTGAAACCAGTCATTTCTGCAAACCTTGACACCATATCTCACCTATCTGTGGAGACTGCAGATGAGAAATGTGGGGAAAAGTGAAGGGAGGACAGACAATTTCCCAATGGAAGAAGAAAATATATACTAGGCATGGGATTTTCTAGCTTCTGAAATGTTATTGCAAGTAGTGGAAGGTCATGGAAGGTATACAGAGAAGGGCTACCAAAATGATCAGCAGTTGCCATACCAGGACAAACAAAAAAGGCTAGGACTCTTCAATATGGAAAACAGAAGACTGAGGGGGCAATGTGATAGAGGTCTATAAAATCATGAAGGGTGTGGGCCAAATGAACAGGGAACTGTTATTCACCTAGTCCCAGAATACTAGAACTAGAGGACACCAACTGAAATTAGGAGACAGGTTTAAAGCTAACGAGAGGAAGTACTTTTTTTATGCAGTACATAGTTAACTTGTGGAACTCACTGTCCCAGGAGGTGGTAGAGGCAGATTGCATTACCAGGTTAAAAAAGGGACTAGACCAGGGGTTGGCAACATTTGGCCCACTGAGCTGCTGGCTCCAGCCTGCAGAGCTGAAGGGCTTTGTTTGTGCCTATACTGCCATGGCTTCTCTGAGCCCTCACTCCCACTTCCTGACTTCACGTGGGCTCAGGTAGGGGGCTGTGCCCAGGCAAGGGAACTGCAAACTGCATTCACACTGCTGCTGCTTCTCTCCACTCCCTCTTGCCTGTCCCACCCCACCTACCAGCTACAGTGTAGGGACACCTGGAAGCTGCAGAGACCTGGTGCAACTCCCCAGGGACTGGACGCTGCATCGGTGCTGCAGCCAGGGCGCAGAAAGAAGTGGCAGTGGCACATGTAAAGCTGGAAGCTGCTCAGCTCCAAAACAGCTCCTCTGCCTGCACCTGCACTGAAGACCCGTGTCAGGGCTGTGAAGCTCCTGGCAGCATCTACACTGCAGCTGGGATGTGGGGAGGAATGGAGACAAGCTGTGGCAGCAAGAATGTAGTTTGCAGCTTCTCTGCCCTGATGCAGCCCCTCACTGGCTGGAGGCTGGGCCTGAATGCAGCCTGTTCATGCATGTTAGTACATGCTCATCCAGTAACTTTTCACAGCTTTCATAGAGGGGGAGGGGGAGGACACAGGGCAGGGAAGGGCAGAAGCCTGGGAGAAGTGGTGGCAGCAATGCGGGGGCAGCTCCCAGTTGTCTGCCTTGGTGCAGGGAAAGCCAGTCACTGACATGGCACCAAAGCCACCTGGGCCTGTGCCGCACCAGAGTTGGGCTGGTTTGGCTCATGGCTTATTAAAGATTTCCAACCACTGAACTAGACAGATTCATAGAATCACAGACAAGTAGGGCTGGAAGGGACCTCCAGAGATCTAGTCCAGGGGTGCTCAACCTCTAGTCCGGAGGCCAAATGCAACGCGGAGAGCCATGGCATCTGGTCTACTGCAGGGCTCCCCATGGGACAGGACATTTGGTCACAAGGGAACAGTTGTAGGTAATACCGCCACCCTCCCCTGCTGCCAGATGCCCGAGCACCGTGGGGTCCGATTGGGGCAGGCCACACTCCCTGTCCCTTCCCCAGCACCCTAGTCTATATATACAATTGGTCTGACCCAGTGTGGCACTTAAGTTCTTAACAAAAAGAAAGCACTGTTTACAAACAATTTATAATATTAACACTGCATTAAAATGTACCTGTGAAATGCCTGGGCTGATTTGTGACTGGAATATTTTCCCCTTCACTCTTTCGGTTGTCATCCTTTCTATATACAGTACCTCCCTTTCTTTCCTTTACCCATTTTCTTCCTTCTAACATGGATGGAGGTCAATATATGGGCAGACCTAACAGCACTTTTTTTCCACACAGGTTGCCTCAGTGATGATGATACCTGCATTATATAGGTGGGCACAGGAATAACTATTATTCTCCCTTTCCTTGAGCTGTCAGAGGGCTGGAAGCACCATGGAAACAGTATGCCCAGTCCCTAGAGAAAAAGCAAATATCTCTGACTGCCCAAATACATCCACTACTGTCAATGAAACAGCAGTATTTATGGCTCACTAACAGAAATGAGGCTTTGGCTGGAAGTTGGTTGTCTGCAAGAAGGGGCTGTGAGCTTTGGTTGGGCTGAAGAAAGAGAGTCCTCTGAGCCTATGAAGGAAAAGGAAGACTTCCCTCTCCAAGCAGAGAGTTCTTTATGATGTGAATCCCCTCTCAGAGTTGTTCGGTAAGGTGACACCAACCACAGAACTACTTTTTCATTGCATGTAACAAGCCAAGGTGTTCTCTCAGTTGCTAGTACGCTGTCGCTTTAGGAACAGCAGAGTCAATTCTTTAATTTCCCCAAAGGAGTCCTTTACTCTCTTGGAAGGCAACATCGTTCTAAATGACAACAGAAAGATTTCTCAGTATCTGAATAACTTTGCATGGTTTTGAAAACAAAAGAACTCTAGAATTAAAAAGTTGCCATAAAATACACTTCACAGGTCTCTGTTAATGAGGCACTTGACCTAACTGCTCGGACCCGTGTGATAGCATGCTGACTTACTATTTAACCCCTAAGAATAGCCACTGAATGTTAGCTAATAATTTCAGTTCAATCGACAGAGTCTGCATTTTAAAAAAAGCAAAAACAGTGGGGAGATAAGTCCAAAACCAATATTGACCTCTCATGTGTGATAAGGCATGAGGACTGCTATGAAATGCTATCAGTCAGAAAAGTCCATTTAGAACTGCTAAATCACCCTAACTGGAATTTTTTTTATCCTTGCAAAATGGGAAATTTAAACATTTCAGGAAAAAAATGTTCCCAAGCTTATTTTTCTGGGGGCATTTTGTTAAGTTTACCAACTGAAAAGCAGGTCTGTAACAGGATCACCCTGTGACAAATAAATGATAGTACATTTCCTGCCTGTAGAAATCTGTGAAAATATCCCTGTTCATTTCAACAGGCACTGGAGTATGGTGGGAAAGATGCACTTCTTTAAGTTTCTTGCCTCTTTGGAAGCTGTGGGAAGCTGTTTCTTTTGAAAGGGAAGTGCTGGGAAATATGATAGTCAACTTGCACAATTTTCCAGCACTTGAGGAAGACAGGCTAGCATCTCTCCTGAAACCTCTAGAATGAACTAGCCAGCTCTGTATGGCACGAACATCAGTAAAGCGCTGACATTTTGGTCCTTTTACTGTACTTGGGATGTTTAAATATCAAGACACAGGAAACGCTCACATTTACTTATTTTAGAATTACTACTGGCACCTGCTTTACTAAATTTAAGCCCATTTCTTAAAACACACCTTTTTCTCCAGGCTCAAAATTAACCTACCATTTTGACTGGATATTCAAAAAACAACACTGCCTGAATATTGGGTGTTCAGGGCAAGTATGGTCAACACTTCCTATGATAAGGTCCCGTTTTCAGTTGCTTATATTTTCACATACTTTAACCATGTGAGCTGAAACTGTCCCATGCAGACTGTCTACCACAGGGTGAATACTTTCAGAAAATTTCAGCCAAAATGTTTTAACTATTTCCAAGAACAAGGCTAAGGAAGAAAACACCGTTTTGCTGATATTAGAAAAAGCCCTTCCCTTTTCTCTTGAAGCTGCAGTCCCCCTACACTTTGGACAGTAACTTTAAATTTAGCAAGCAGGTGGCATTTGTGGCAGGGTGTGCCCTTTTATTGTGAAAACTCTGCCCAAATTTGATCATTATGGATCTCTGAAAAATCCTTTGGCACATGCTCAGTAGAGATATCTTAAATATTTAACCACCAAAATCTCAGATGATACTCTCACTGAGCATGTTCCATCCTTCTAGGATTTCTATGCGAGCAGGCTGTACCTATGCCATCTACAGGCACACTTCATCTGCTCACAGCCCTCATGTGTACCAGCTCCTCAGGGCAACTGGAAGGGCTCCAGCCAGAGCTGCAGGGTCCCACTAGGAACTCCCCTCCAACAGAAGCTCTGGGCTTGGTACTGTTACTCAACTCAAGGAGCTTGCATCTCCTCTACATCCAGCATCTCCCTGCTGCTACCCAAGCAGCATGGAAGAAAATATCCGATTTGAATGCTGAGTATACAGAGGTTGGACTTAGGGCCAGGGAAAAGTAGAAGATAAAGACTAGGAGTAATGGGAGTATGGGGAGCCTGAGGGGGAGCACCAAGAACGGATGAGGAAGACAGGGAAAGAGAAGAGAGAGAAACAGGCCCCCGCCTCACTTAGGGAGGAATTTTGCTTTCCTTTGTGTGTATGGCAGCTTTCTAGCTATTTAAGTTGTGGTTTTGGCATTTGCGCACAGGTAGCAATTCAGCTTCCCCTGTAACGTGGACACACAAACATGTGTACGCAGCCTGACTCCGTGCAGTCCTCTACGTGCTGACCAGGCACATGTCAGGCACACTGGTACATGTCTACAATGGGCACATGTAAGACATGAAGACTTAGCCAGCCAGGAGCCTGTCTGCTAACAAGCAGACTCAGGAGGAGGAGGAGGAGGAGGAGGAGGAGGTGGACCTCCTGTATTTTAGCTCCAGTAACTGAACAATTATAACATTCACCCAGAAAGCAAGACACTGGGGTTCTAGGTCCCCCTTGCCCAGAATGGCTTTGAACCTGCATCACTGACTGCCCAACAGCACTCAAACCACCTCGCCACAGGTTAGGCCAGGGGCGGGAAATTTTTTCGGGGGGGGGGGGGGGGGGACGCGGCTACGTTTGGGGGGGGGGTGGGGGGCACTTAATGAGTTTTGATAAGGCATAAAGGGTTGCATGGGTAGCCCCGCCCCTTGACAGGAGCCCCACCCCCTGGTTGCCATCTGGAAGTCCCGCCTCCTAACCCTTGACCTTTGCCACTATAAGTCTCTCCTCTTGCCCAGGAAGTCCTCCTTTTGGGAGGGGGGTTGCTTATATATTTTGTATGGAGGGGTGGGGGGTGGATATGGTGCAGTATGTGGGGGTATAGGAGGGGTGTGTGGGTGTATGCATGGGTGTGAGAGGTGTGTGGGGTGTGGCTATGGTATGGGGCATGTGGGGGTATGGTGGGATGTATGTGTGGTTGTGTGTGGAGGTATGGGATGTGTGGTTGGGGTGTGAGTGTGTGTGGGACTTGGATGTACGTGTGCATATGATGGAGTGTGTGTGTGGGGAGACGTAGGTGTATGTGTGTGGGGTGTGGGTGTGGATATGTGTAGGGGGGTGTGAGTGGTTGAGGCATGGGGAGGGGAGGGGGGGGGCGCGGTATGGTGCAGGGAGCCGAGCCTGGCATCGCTGGCTCTCTTGATCTCTGTCCCACGCCTGCCCAGAGGGGTGCAGCGGATCCAGCACTGGCTTCTGCTGCTGCTGCTTCTCTCTCCTGTGCCTGCCTGGCAGGGCTGCATCAACTGCACCCTGGCTCCTACTGCTGCTCCCCACCTCCTGTCCTGTTCCTGCCCGGTGGGACTTTGTGAGCAGCCAAATTCCTTCACAGGCCCCCCTCACATCCATACGCTCCCCTGCCCAGCACAAGCAGGATCAGAGTGAGCTGCAGGCAGAGCCCAACCTGCTCCCCTCAACGCTGCAGCTTCCCCTCCCTACCTGCTGCCAGGAGTGCTGCAGCAGGGACAAGAGGAATTGCTGGAGGCTGGGGGGAGCCCAGCAGTTCCCTGGGGAGCAGCAGCAGCCCTGCTTTGAAGCTATGCCTGCTGGCGGGGCTGGTGCCCTCCAGCAGGAGAGGTTGGGAGCACAACACGCTCTGCCCCTGGCAGGACTCAGCCCCATGCAGAGCGCAGCAGGGGCAGCCACCGGTTGGGCCAGATACAATTAATTGGTGGCTGCCTGCCTGCAGGCCGGATCCAATCAGCTGGTAGGCTGGATTTGGTCTGCAGGCTGTATTCTGCCCACCCCTCGGTCAGGCAGTACATCCAGGCCCCTCTCCAGCATGCCTGCTGAAGCTGGCACAGTACAGGGATGAGGAGATATTGGGCTAGGAGGAAAAGGACTAACTAGAGGGTGGGAGTGTGGCTCAGAGAGAGATGCTGGCCTAGAAAGACACAGACCCTGGGTCCTAGCCAGCACTCTTGGTCCCAGTGGGTCAAAGCCTTCCCCACAGCCCTGCTCTCTATCCAGAGATGCAAGGTACAGTGGCTCAGCACCAAAAGGAGCACTGGAGAGGGAAGGAGATTGTGCCTGGCACTAAGCTAGGAAGTCAGAGACAGGTATGCACATACCCCACCAATGCATAGACTAGTCTGTGCATCCACTTCATAGTCTACACAGGGAAAGCTGAATCCCTATCTATGCATAAGTAATGAAAATACCACTGACATGGCTGTAAAACTGCCATTTAGATGCATAAAGGGCAGGAGAATTGTCTTCTTACTGCACCTGCTTTGAAGATGAATCAGGGCATTGTAATGAAGGAGCGCTGTCTGTAGAGTTCCTGCTCCAGTTCTTGCGAGGCTCGAAAGTATACAGTGACTGAGGAAGGGGAGAGCTGGAAAGGAAGGATGGTCTAAAGGTTAAGACAGCCAAATGCTGCCCTAAGGAACTGGTTCATCTCTGCCTCTGCCATGGAGCTCCTATGTGATTCTGGGCACATCACTCCAACAGCCTTTCTGAGGTGACCGCTAACCGAGTGCTCTGCATTTTCTGGATGCCCAACTTGATACTTCAGGGCAGCGTTCCCTCTAAGCTGTGCAGCTGCACAGGTGCGCCTGGCAGCGTGGCATGAGCGCACCTGTGTGTCTGCACAGCTTAGAGAGAATGCTGCTTCAGGGAAGCAAGAACCTCAGGACATGCACCAAAAATCTGGCTACTTTTTATCCAAATTTGTGTCTCCACTATCTGTAATGGAGACAATACCATCCTCTTGCTTTGTTTGGATCATGTGAAAAAAACTGTTTGTGAAGTGCTCAGATACTACAGGCATTAGTGCCAGAGAGTCCATGAAGAAATCAATAATTGTGTCTTCAGTACATGGGTTGAGCTGTATGCAGAAAACAAGAACAGGGCCTCGCACTGAACAATGGAGATAAAACACTGAACAGGGTAGAGGTGCTTTGGGAGAATGTGGCATGGTCATGTAAACACAGCCTGCAGTAATGCAGCTATACAAGGGAGCTGTGAATTAAGGTTGACAGTCTTAATTTTGGCAGCTTCTGGATTTTAACCACATAGCTGTAATGCTTTAAACAGTTTTTGTACGTAATATAAATACAAACTATATGGAGTTACTGCACATCATAAAACCACTGGGGCATTAGGGCAATTTTGATACCATTTGCAAAATCAAGAACACTGCCCAGCCTCAGTATATTAGTTCCTATTTATGACACAGGAAGAAGATAATTCTTTGGATTTGTGCATTTCTTTAGCTAACATGAGGCTAAAGTACCACCATCACCACAAGCTCTTTAGTATTTTTATGTTGACGATAAAAGAAAAGGGACAAATTGACAACACACAGTCCTTGCATACTCCTGTTACCTTCCTGCTAACCGTTCTTTATTTTTGCTCTGCCTGTCTTTTATTTAAATTCATCTTTCCTTTTACTATGTTATATTGCAACATAACAGATACAGGATAATAGAGTCTAAAAAAAGTTGCACAGACAGATCAGATAGCTGCATACCTTGGACAAAAGCCTCCTAACTGAGAAGAGTAGGTATGTAGTTTAACTGTATAATTTGACATGCTATACGTTTTAATGTTTAGAAATGTTTTAACCAACAAGACAATTCCTACAACTTTTTTCTAAGTAAGCAGACTTGGAAAAATTTCCATTTTAAATTGTCTGGCTTCTAAGATAAGTACCACAGATTTCAGAATTTAGGATCTTTCCTAAAATTAGAAAGTGGTTTTCAAAACCCAACATTTCCACTGCTGAGCAGGCAAAAACCAAGAGGTTACACACAACTGCCAGCTGCTTTTCTGTAGAAACCGAGATCTGACTGAACAAAATGAAATAAATGAAATCTTTGAACTTAGTGCTAAAGAAAATTGAGACTTCCCCTCAAAAATAGGTCTGTAAATTATCCTAACGAGAGGGTCAGACAGTGACAGAACAAATTGGCCTGAGGAATCCTGTCCCCTCTGAACAGGGATTTTAGGTTTTTGGGCCAGTTCCAATAAAGGACACTTAAAAGTTAGGTGCCTGGGCCCGTTAGATACCTTGGC
>NW_005841909.1:3300962-3305615 GCF_000455745.1 Alligator sinensis | reverse complement strand
CTACACGCTGCTCAGGGCACCTAGCAGGGCTCACACTGTGATCCCAAACAGGCTGGGAAAAGTGTGCCTAGAGCTCGCCAAGAGATAAGAGGCGAGAGCCAGGCACTCTTACTGCTCAGGTCTCTTGTTCCAGACTCCAGGGAGGTACCTCTGCACACTCTGGTGCCACAGCCCCAAACCCTCTCCTAACAGTAGGTACCTATGCCTTTTGTTTCAAAGAGCTGAGTGGGCCTTGCTTTTAAAACAAAGCAGAGAAGGCAATGCTGCCCTTTATGTAGGAACCCAGGGGTTAGGGGGTCTCATCTCATCTCCTTCTCCGGGACTGGTAAAATACACAGATACTCATGAGAAGGAAGTCCAGGACCCTTGTTTCCCCTGCTGTCACCAGGTTGCACAGCCGAGCTCACTCTCGTACTCTTTCTGGCTCACTGACTGTTGCATTCTTTTCAGCTCCGCTTCGACAGGAAGGGTGGAGGGTGCCCCCACCCACACCAGCCTATGGCCCAGTAATTAAGGCACTATCCTGGAGTGAGCTATAGTGGTTTGAATCCCCTTTGGCAGGGGCAGGAATGTAGCCCAGGTTTCTCTCCACCTGGAGAATGCTCTAACTTTCCACTCAGAAGCTTGTCTTAACTTTATACCAAGCATGCAACTCGCCCAATAGAAGATATCGTTCACAAAAATCCTAACCACTATGTGGCAGCATGTGACTCCTCTGACTGGGTTTTTACATGGTATGGCACCTGCAACTGCATTTTGTGTGAAGTCTGATTCTGTTGGTGCATGTTACCTACAAAAGCAAGCCCTTCAGTCACAGAAATGCCTACTTTCAAGGAGTCTAATAATATTCATAAAACAAGCAAGGAGCTGATCCTCCCCGTCAGGGCAGGGGCAGTTGTAGACGTTTCTAGGCACAATTTTATGCCTCTGCGGAACTCTATGGTCTAAAACTGTAGTTTTCAACCTGTGGTCCATGGACCCCCTGGGAGCCCGCAGACTATGTCTACAGAGTTTGCAAAAGATGACAGTTATCTATCAAAAGTATGTGAATACCTACACTTACAATTCAGAGGGGTCCACACTTCTATTTTAAATTTCCATAAGGGTCCACACCTCCGTTTGAAATTTTTTAGGGGTCCACACATGAAAAAAAGGTTGAAAACCACTGGTCTAAAAGTTAGGTACTAACCAAGTTCAGGCACCCTGGTTAGAGCTGAGCAGAATCGTCAGGATGCCCGTTGTGGAAGCCAGCACCAACATGTTGCCCAACTGCTTCTTTGGATCTGGCCCCATCATCCTTCAGGGGAAGGATAACTTTGATGTGGAAGCTACTGAATTTAAGGTATCTGGAGAATCTAAGCTACCTGTGGGTTAGCAAGTAGAAGAGTTGAGCAAGGGACGGCAGCAGCTCCTTGCATGCTGTGTGAGGGCCGAGTAGTAGAAAACTCAGTGGCCGCTACATCAGCTATTCTAGCAACAGTGGAACTGAGGTTCACGCTGCAGCTTTATCACCATTTGGGATGTTTGGCTGAATCCTGTTCCTCGCCACTGCGAGATCTAACACTGAACTCTCATCATTTGTATCTATACCAAGTAATAATTTCACCTGGAGGCCACAAGAGACTTTACCTGTAAATTTGTTTTCTGAAATATTATTTCTTGCCAGCAAGATCTGTACTATCAATTCTGTAAAAACAGGCTACAAATAGCCTTTAGGCAACAACAGGTTTCAGCTGCCGCGCGAGCTAGACCTGAACCCATGAAAGGTGAGACTCAGTCTCCAGACTGCCAATTTTCTAAGCCACTGAATCCCATATCAGTGGGCGCGTCTACATGAGACGCTACCAACAAGCTACAGCAACGAAGCATTGGCGGGCACAAACCACGAGGCCAATGCTACACTGCCGTAGCAACGAACTACCTTGCTATAGCGCATCACTACAGCGATGCAGCTGCTAAAAATAACCACGTGCCGCTAGGACGGCACAGTAATGGCTGTTACTGTGCCGTCATTTAGTACTTCCTAAAGCAAGAACTAAATGACGGCACAGTAACTGCGCCGTGGGGAGCATGTGTAGACCTGTCCACTATTAAGCACCTATTTCCACAAATATGAGGAACAGAAGCTGAAATCTAACAGCGCATACTCTGAGCTGATGACTGAACGTTAAAGCTATACATGCTAGGCAGTCACAATATAAGCACAATGCAGCTTAATGTCATAACATCTTAAATTGTTCTTAATGACATTCCTGAGGTCTTCAAATCAACACTGGATGCCTTCCTCAAAGTTAAGCTTTAGCTAAGGACAGGTTATACTTTGCTTAAAACCCAAGCATACGAGGCTCAGTACTGGTGCGAACAGGTGAAGTTTAATGGCCTGTAACAGGTCAGATTAAATGATCTAATGATTTCTCCTGGTCTTAAACTCCTTGAAACCTACTAGTAGTACATTTTTCTGTTAAATGCATCTAAAACCTAGGTAAAATAAGTGTTGTTGGACAAAATGATGGATACAGCTAACACTAGAGGGTGCACAGGGCATAAACTGCGTAAAAATTATTAGAAATGAAAAACTGCAGAGCAATTCATCACATGGGTAAAATGAATTATTTATCAGCTGCTGCTGTGCCCACATACTGTGTCTGAACACAAAACCACATCTACTTACTTAGCTACAGTGAACCCCTTTTTAAAAATGGACTTAACCAACGGGATTTGCAGAACTCCATTATTACACTACTACTCAGACAAGGATTTAAATATTTGCCAGAAGATAACGGTGAAATCCTTGTGCCTGGGGCCAGGATTACACTCTAAAACTACAGTCCACAATGGAAGATGGACCCTGGATGTCTCGCAATGTGGACAAACAATACCCAGGGGGAAAACTGGAGAAAAGCTCAACATCAGAAGCCGAGAGACAAGACAGCAGCATCTTTATCAGGGTACATTCAAGACCCCAGTTCTGGGGATCTCTGCTACATTCTGGACGTAAACTAACTTCTGGTCATTAAGGCCTTGCCTGTACTAGATTCCCAGCATTTCTCTAACATCAAATCTGGTATGCATACAGCATCAGCTGTACCTGTATCTAGCCAGACTCAGATGACACGGTGACTAAAACCCTCCAGACCAGCACTCCCACCAGAGCTGGTCCAGCAGCAGCAATGGGAAAGATTCAAGAAGAAATGCTTTTTTGCAGGTAAAACTTGAGCATGTGATTTTAGCCCGTTCAGTTACTGAATTGCAAGAACATCTTCCCCTCCACACACTCCCAGATCCTCCCAACTCTGGGAGAGAAGGACCTCTGACAGCCTACCTGCTCCCACCCTCTAGCTGCTGCGAGTCACAACTCCACTAGCTGGATTGCCCCATACACTGACCCTCACCTGACATCCTCCATTCATACACAGAGCTTCTCAGCCTCTCTGCTCTCGGAGGTTTCCCAAACGGCAGCAAAACAAACCAGCTGAGATTGTTTCCTATTACTTTCCAAAGAGGTTTTGCAGCCAGTCTGGACCTTTCTAGAGAGTCCTGTCGATGCAGTATGCTGGTATTTAGATTAACTCTGAGCACCGAGACACTGCACCGAGCAGTCAGCATCCTCCCATCACCGGTCCATGGACTTTTCAAGCCTTATCACGGAAAACCCTGACTGAGCCCCTCTCGTTACAGGGATTGGCTGCAAGCAGCAGAGAGTGAGGAACGCAGCACGGCTTCAACAGACAGAATGCCCTGGATGATCAAACGCAGCGAGTGCTGCGCTTCCCCATCCTACTGTCACTAACCGGGAAACATGCAATACCCCGAGCTCACGCACATGGTAACCTTCTGGTTTTTAAAAAGCATCCAATGCCTGCTTCCCGTCCAGTGGTGCCTTCGCGTCGCTTGGAGCAGGTGGGCACCACACACCAGTTGGCGAATACATTTGCATCAGAGAAACAGAGATAAAAACTACTCTTAAACAAAAAGAAAAACCATAGACCACAGCCTTCGCCCCCACTTCCTCAAGGCCTCGACTCTCAGCCACCACCTCCCTGCCGGGGAAGGAATGGAGAAGACTCCCCTGTAGAAAGCAGCTGCAGGCACACGGAGGGCTTACGCAGCTGCCGCTTCCTCCCACGCTGCCTCTGAAGAAGCCCTGTGGTCTGCCAGAGCAGAGAGCGAAGCCCGAGCCCGCTAGGCATGGGGTGGAGCCGTCCCTTCGAGCCCTGGCGCGCTGGGCCTGGGGCGCCCGAGCTCGAACGACTGTCAGAAAGAACAGGGAAAGCATCTGGTCTCTCTCGCTCTGCAGAGGAGGCGCACCAATGGCTCGAAGTTGCAGCAAAGTTAAGTTTAGATGGATACCTGGAAAGGTCTTCACTGTGAGAGCGGGGAGGCAGAGGACCAGGCGCCCGGGGACGCTGCGCACTCCCCATCGCTGGAGATGTTTGGGGCGGGGGGCCTAGGCCGAGCCAGGCCTGCTTTCTACCCCGGGGGTTCCCGCCCTCCCCGCTACGCGCGCCGGGCTGCTTTTCAGCCTCTCTCAACCTGGGCTCCAGGCAGGGCTGGCACCAAAGCCGGGTTGTGAGTCTCCTCTGCCCAGGGCCGGAGTCGGGGGCAGCCAGGGCTTTCCCTCACGGCGAAGAGGGGCCGGAGCCGGGGGAGGTG
>NW_005841909.1:3299479-3300409 GCF_000455745.1 Alligator sinensis | reverse complement strand
CCGGGGTGCGAGTTCACACACGCCCGAGAGCCCCCCCCTCCCCACCTGTCCGACCACGAGGTGAAGTCCTTCCTGACCCCAAATCTGGCCCGGGGGCATCGCAGGTATTGACCTGGCCTCGCGCACACATGGACGCGCGTGTCGGGCCGGGGGTGGACGGAGGGAGGGATGCTCAGCCTTTGTGTCCGGCGGGCAGTGCCCGGTCCGTCTGCCTGGGGGGCTGTGGGGGCCAAGCTGGGCTGCTGGGAGGGCAGGGGAGGGGGCATGGCCTGGCTCCAGCTGGCTGTGCAGGCAAGGCCTGGAGTTTGGGAATTTGGGAGGGGTGGGGGGGTATTAATTTGCCACTGCTCCTCTGCTGCCAAATTTCCTGACCCATGGGGAGCCCCATGGGCCAGCTGGGATGGGTCTGGGGGGAGCATTTGGCCCATGGGCCGGACTCCGGATGTAGAACGTGCAGTTGGTCGTGCACCCTAAAAGGGTGGAGGCATCTCAACACGATGTTATGCAGAGGAGAGAGAACAAGAGCCTGCACCTAGTAACTGCATCAGTACACAGTTGTGAGGTGGTGAGCCATTCTTAGACAGTGGTTTAGCATGTGGTGTACGACTGCTGGGACGGGGAAAAGTTTGAGGCCCTTTTTAAAAAACTTTCTTCAGCCCCATGATTACAGTCGCATGATCCACCCCTTGAGATGCCAAGATCACCGGCACTGGAGCAGTAGCATTAGAGTGATGTTGTAGCCATGATGGTCCAGGAATTATGTGAGAGTCAAGGATTTTTGGGGGGGCGATATCTTTTATTAGACCAACTATATGGTTGGAGCAAAATCAGACAAATTTTTGAATGGTCCAGTAAAAGACATTGGCCCCCAAAATCCCTACCCTGGAACACACAAAGTACTGGATTGGACTCAGCCCATCTAACCCAGGA
>NW_005841909.1:3294858-3299448 GCF_000455745.1 Alligator sinensis | reverse complement strand
CCCCCCCCCAAAAAAAAAAAAAAGTCAGAACTTTGTAGATAATCTTCCCTCCTTGCTAGGTCTCCCCTAATTCGCAAAGAGAAATGGCCTTAAATCCTGAAGCATGAGGTTTGACATCCTTTCTGCAAAATGAGTTATCTTCATTTGTGATAACTCTGAATATTCATGTTATCCATGTAAGTGTCCAATCCCTTTTAATTTTTGTGTATTTTATACCCCTCTGTTTTTTAATTCTTGACAACTTCTTGTGGCAATGAGTTGTGTAAAAAGTAACTCCTTTTATTTGCTGTGAATTTGGTTGGGAAGGTCACCGAGCTGCCCGCTGCTCTTGTATTACGAGAACAGAAGTTCTCCACCATTCGTGACTGCATGCACTCGCTCTGCTCGTGTCTCCTCTCATTCACACCTCCAGACTGAACAATTCCAGACTTTTCAGTCTTTGTTCCCAGGAAAATATTTTTTTAGACCGTGGTTGAATTTCATTGCCCTTTTCTGAACCCTTTCCCTCTTTTGAGTTGATACAGTTAGTTAAAATCCTGTGTGGTGTAGAAGTAGTTTACATTTTTCCTTCTGATGTACATTACATTTGAGTTATCAACACTTGAGTTTAAATTTCCCATCATATTACGCAGTGGTGTCAAAGATACAGCCCATGGGCTGGATTCGGCCTGCAGAGCCGTATCATCCAGTCCCCGGTGCCCTGCAGGGCGTGCTGGATGGCCCTGCATGCGGCATGCAGCGTCTACTCCAGTTTACGTCCAGCTGGATGAGTTTGACATCCCTGATAGTCCCTATTCACTTACCTTATGTGTCTCTCTGAAGTTCTGGGATTTTGCACAGTCTTTTCTGTCCCTGATTAACCTAAATAATATTGTGGCATTTGCCGATTTTGCTATGTTACTAACTCACCGCTTTCCAAATAGGTAATAAATATATTAAACACAGCAGAACCTACTATGAAACCTGCTGCCATGGGTGGATCTAAGATTTTGAAAGGGGGGGGGGTGCAGATGCCATGATTCATCATAACATATAACACAACACTTATTTTTCTCCAGGTAAAAATGAAATAAAAACTTTATCTATGTGCTAGAGACCTAGTTCTATATTATTGAGTTCAAGATCAAAGTAAAAATAAATATAACCTTACTGCAATGTGCGTTCATTTGCTATATCAAATATTATGTATAAAACACAATAAATGAGGCAAAATAATTAAAAGAGGTTTTCTTTAGTTCTGTTGTCTTTAGAATTAAATGTACGTCTCAGATGCATAGACAAAATCGAAGCTACCTTGAGTATCTTGATGGTGCCTTTAATGCTTCACTGAAAGTTATTTCTACACGTGAGTTGATGTTCATTGGAGTTAATGTTTCCAAACCTGAATTAATGTTTTTAGCTAGAGATAAAAAAAAGACTGTGAAATAGGAGCTTTAAAAGAGGAGCAGCTAACAGACAGCAGAATTGCAGAAGAAAGGATAACTTAAGTAGTGGAATATCAAGACCATTAAAAAAGGAGAGAGGATCATTAACACGGAGGGAATGAAAAGTTTAGAAGGAAGCAGGAAGATGATAATGAGCCACCAAGTCAAGCGATTCCCTGGCTGCTGCCACTGTCAGGCAGTTGGCTTTAAACTTTGGGTGGAGCAGGAATCAAAGGGGGGCAGGGGTTGAGACTACCACTGCACCCTCCTAATCAGCCCCCGCCTCCGGCTAACATTTTGTCACGATGAAAACTGACCCCAAGTAGCACCTAAAAGCCCTAATTGGGACATCATACAAAGCCAGAACAAAAAAGTAGGATCCCTGCCCCAAAAAACATTGAATCTGAGTATGAGACAATAGAAAACAAATGGATACAGACATATGGGTAGAGAAGTACAAAGAAGCAGTGAGATAGTGTTGGTCAGCATCATAGGTCTCAGCACAGCAGTGGCCAACTTAATCCGTCTCTTTGTTTTCGCCCTCCGAGCCAATTTTTGACCTGTGATTGGGAAGTTCACTTTAGTGAAGAAAATAAAAAGAAGTGTAAAGAACAGCGGTCAGTAAAAGAGAGGGAAACGTGAAAGGCAACAAGATTTCCAAAGAGCAAATAACAAAGGGCATAAAAATGAATAAGAAATTGCAGGAAGCCAGTGAAAGAATTGGCAGGTCCATCCGTTCCGGAAGCAATTCAGATAGGAACGTTCCTGGGAAGCTACAGTATATGATTTTTTTGCATCAGTTTTCACTGACCGTGGTGTTTGGCAGAGGCCTACTGCAGACCTGCTTCTTCCTGGCCAGAGAAATTTCCCAGGGACCGAGTTGCTAAGGTGTAAAAAGAAGAGATGCTGCAGCAAAATGATCATTTATGGGGCATTAAGTCAGTGGGTCTCAACCTTTTTAGACTCAAGGCTCCCTTCGGAAAATGCCAGCTCTTGAGATAACAATGCAGTATCTTTTAACCGTAGAAAAATATTGGAGCAATTTTTATGTTGCAAAGAACTCAGAAAAACCAATACAGGGCAGAATGTTTTTAACACTATAGATTCCTATTTGGGATCTCTGGGTTTACCTTGTGAATCCTGTTTGCACACCTCACAGTCCTAACATTGCACAGCAGCCCGCACAGCACAACATTGCACGGCATCCTGCAGCACCCTTGAAAAGATTTCAGGGCACCCTCCTTGAGTGTCACTGCTAAGCCGCTGGGCCCCAGTGTTATACAACCAAGAGTTCAGAAAGAGCTTAAGCACCTGAACCACTAACAGATACCTTATTAAAAACAGCCGCCTCTTCAGAGGGTTGGAGACTAGTATGTGTTTAAAGGCGGCTTTAAGGATGACCTAAAATGACAGGCCGGCAAGCTTTATGTCTGTACCTGCACATTGGTTGAAATGATAAGTGGCTGACTGAAGAGAGACTGTCCCTGCAACTCCATGGCATCTTTGTATTTGCCTGCCTGTCTGTCCAGTCAAAACTTTTGAACTCCATAGTCCACCTGATCCACTTGGGCAGGGAGTGCTCTTGGCCTCCACAGTCAGAGCTGTCCTGATTGTGATGACAACTGCAAAACCAGAAGTGGGAGACCCTCCAGGGGGGCACACACAGCTCGCTGCAGCTGACCAGGAGATCTGTCAGCAGCAACCACGCGTGGTCCACAGATCAAGGGAAAAAATGAGCACTGGGGGCAAAGGGGCATCTAGAAGCCCCAGGCACAGGGCAGGGGAGAGGGGGGGATCCTGGCTGGAGGAAAGAAGATACGAGGGGGACAGGGACCACGAGTTGAAAGCAGGGTAGTATGGCATGGAGGCAGGGAATGGCGTTTTAGACTGGGGATGGTGAAGGGGGCACTGGGGCGCACACAGCCCCTGCCACTGCTAGAGGAGGAACAGGCACAGCCCATGCCGCGTGGTGGAGGGATGTGAAGGGCACCCACAGCCCTTGCCACACCGGGGCACACACCGCCCCTGCCACTGCTAGAGACATGGGGTACACACCGCCCCTGCCACGTGCAAGAGACGGGCACACACCACCCCCACCACATGCAAGATGGGGTGGAGGTATACACAGTGCTTGCCTTGTACTAGATAGGGGGAGGTTTGGGGGCACTCACTGCCCCCGCCACGTGCTAGAGGGGGCAGCGCCTGCCACGACCTACAACAGAAGGGACACCCCATGCGTGCCACGTGTGCGCAGGTTTGGGGCACCCGCACCCGCGTGTGACACGTGTGTGCAGGTTTGGGGCATACACACCCTGCGCGTGCCACGTGCGCCCAGGTTTGGGGCGCACACACCCCGTACGTGCCACGTGTGCCCAGGTTTGGGGCGCACACACCCCGTGCATGCCACGTGTGCGCAGGTTTGGGGCGCACACACCCCGCGCGTGCCATGTCTGCGCAGGTTTGGGGCACACACACCCCGCGCGCGTGCGCCCAGGTTTGGGGCGCACACACCCCGTACGTGCCACGTGTGCCCAGGTTTGGGGCGCACACCCCCCGCGCGTGCCACGTGTGCGCAGGTTTGGAGCGCCCACACCCCGCGCGGGCCACGTGTGCGCAGGTTTGGAGCGCCCACACCCCGCGCGGGCCACGTGTGCGCAGGTTTGGAGCGCCCACACCCCGCGCGGGCCACGTGTGCGCAGGTTTGGAGCGCCCACACCCCGCGCGGGCCACGTGTGCGCAGGTTTGGAGCGCCCACACCCCGCGCGGGCCACGTGTGCGCAGGTTTGGAGCGCCCACACCCCGCGCGGGCCACGTGTGCGCAGGTTTGGAGCGCCCACACCCCGCGCGGGCCACGTGTGCGCAGGTTTGGAGCGCCCACACCCCGCGCGGGCCACGTGTGCGCAGGTTTGGAGCGCCCACACCCCGCGCGGGCCACGTGTGCGCAGGTTTGGAGCACACGCACCCCGCGCGTGCCATGTGCGCCCAGGTTTGGGGCGCACACACCCCGTACGTGCCACGTGTGCCCAGGTTTGGGGCGCACACACCCTGTGCATGCCACGTGTGCGCAGGTTTGGAGCACACACACCCTGCGCGTGCCACGTGCGCCCAGGTTTGGGGCGCACACACCCCGCGCGTGGCACGGGAGCGCGGGGTGGGGGGACACGCA
>NW_005841909.1:3262503-3293483 GCF_000455745.1 Alligator sinensis | reverse complement strand
GGGCGGGGGGGGGGGCGCCCGGGCCCGGGGGGGCCCTGCCTCGGGCTGCTGCCCCCGGATCGTGTGCGGGGCCGGGAGCCGGGGTGCTGCAGCCCATGCGGGGGCTTGGGGCGGAGGTGCTGGCCGGGCCCGGGGCCAGGGAGGGGTTACACCCGCGGTCAGACAGACGGGTGCGGGGACACGGCAGTGTGCCCAGGGCGATGGGAGCAGGGCGCTGTGCCGTGGGGTGAGGGTAGGCGGTGCACTGTGTAGCCCCTGCCTCCCGCCGGGGCTGGACCAGACCTCTGGAGGTCCCTGCCAGCCCCACTCCTCCACGCCTTTGTTTCAAACCAACACAGTTAGTTTGTTTCTTTATCCACCATCCTCCTGAAGGATTGGGCTGGACCTGAAACATTTTTCTTGCTTTGCGAGCTAGAGGAACTCAGCTGAAAACGGTGATCTCAGAAGTTGTGTATTTCTTCCCCTCCTTCGCACGCCTGGTTCATGTTTTTGCTTAGGGCGCCCTGCCGGTGAGGATCCCCTGCACCCGTGTGGCTCACAGAGGCGACAGGAATGTACCGCGTGGGTTTTATTTTACCTTTTTCAGGGGTAACAAGGGGCAGGTCTCAGCAGTATTACTGGAAGCACGGTGAGATACTGGAAGTCAAAAGCTTCTAGATGCGGTATTTCTGAGATGCCGCTTCTGAGCTTTATCTGCTCCAAGCTGGTCGCGTGTATTTGCTAGTTTTATCTAACTTTTTAAAAAGACTTGTGCTTTGTTAGCTAGCTCTGCTGTTACAGCGATTCTGACGGAGCCTCTTTAGAGCAGCTTACCTTTGTTGCTTATTAAAGGTATTGAACAGTCTTAGAGTTTGACTATGGAAATAATACAGTTTACTTGCCTATTGTAAACCTTTACTTCACATTTCCATATGGGAGGTTTTGGGGGCATCTTAATGAAAGAATCTGCTTGTGGGTTGGCTCTTTTGGGGGCGGAGAGGGGGGGAGGTTGTGTTTAAATATTGTCAGAGATCAGTTTTTGCTTGGCCTTAAGATTCCCTAAAGTTTTTCAGATGAAACAAATGTATTGTTGGCAAATAAACAGTGTTTTTTTCCACAGTGGGCTTGCCAGTTCTGTTTAAAGGACAGGTGTAGGAATCGCTGTTCATCGCACAGTGGACGTGTTGCAGTAGTAACACGGTGTAGTCTTTCTTCTGTGCATGGATGATGATAGGCACACATGCTCTTACGCCTGTGTGTGTGTGGTACAATTACAGCTGTGTCTTTGTTACACCCGCGGTGTCTCTGGGGCCTTTTATTTTATCCCTAGAAGTACAAGAGAATCCAAAGCAAGTTCTTTGAGCTGATACACTGGCTTATTGGGATGTTGTCAGGCAGGCAGTATTAACAAGAGCAACTATGTACTGCAGAAAATACACACGCGTACTCGCTGGGTGGCCATGTCTCAGGACCCAGGGTTTGAAGCAAGTTCCAGACTCCCATCCCCCTGCCTGTGTGTGGGGGAGTCTTATACAATGCAGGTTCAGGTTTCTATATTTCTGCCCATTCCTCTTTAATAAGAATCTCTTGGCCAATTTTTTAAAAATTATATATTTTGTATTCCAGCTCAAATCAGTTCCAGATCCTATTGATTAAGCAGAGCTCAGTTGTTCCAAAAACCATATCGATTGAGCAGGCAGAACTCAAACTTTCTAAACACCATGTATGGCGCTACAACTGGTGAGCATCCTCCGTCCCAGGCTCAGTTCAGGAGGAAGAAGGGAAACTGAGTCATGGCCTGTGATCGTTGTTCTTTCCCTTGGGTCCCCTTATAGCATTGGGTGTGAGATCACTGGCCTGCGCATCTCAACTCCTGTGAAACTGGCCTTCACAATCCTCTTCTCTCACATGCTGATCATTGTGATTGAGGCTGAGCTGCTTCTGGGATCAGAGTACGTGGGAGGAGGGAGGTAGTGACACACTCCTGCAGAGCAAAAAGGGGTGAGCCGTGTTCAGGACTCCCTGACATCTTTACGATGGAATAACTTCAGAGTTTTCATGCGAAATGCTTCCCTTTACTAGAAATAACTTTGAGTTTCTACACACCGTAAAGAAACTAAGGAATCATTAGTTCTGAAGGAATTCAAAGGTGAAATAGCAGAACTCTTGGCGGTAATATGTAACCTATCCTTACAAACAGCCTCTGTGCCAGAGGACTAGCAGGTTTCCAACATAACACCCACCTTTAAAAAGAGTTGATCCTGGGAAGAATCTATCATAATGAATAAAATGAGGCGTATGGACAGATAAGATCTGATGGGGAAGAGTCAGCATGGTTTTTGCAAAGGGAAATCCTGCCTCACCAATCTGCTGGGGTTCTTTGGGGGGGTTAATAAGCACATGGATAGGGGGGATTGAGCTGACATATCTGGGCTTCCAAAAAGCTTTTGACAAGGTCTCTCAACAAAGGCTTTAAAAAAAAAACCAGGATTGGAGGGAAAGTGTCTGCATGGATTGGGAGCTGGTTAAAGGATAGGAAGCAAAGAGTAGGGCTGAATAGTCACCCTTCAGGATGGACAGAGGTCGAAAGTGGACTCCTGCAGGGATCTTTGGTAGGCCCACTTTTGTTCAACATTTTCATCAGTGATCTGGAAATGGGGGTGCCTGCACAGTGAAATCTCCAAGTTTGCAGATGGTACCCAATTATTCTGGGTAGTCAAATCCCCAGCTGACGGAGAGGAGCTGCAGAAAGATCTCACCAAGCCAAGCGAGTGGGCTGAAAAATGGCAGATGAACTTCAGTGTTGAGAAGTGCAAGATAATGCACATGGGGAAAAATAACCTCGGAGCTGGGTTCTGAACTAGCTGTTCTGACTCGGGAAAGAGACCTGGGAGTCACGGTAGATACTTCTGCATACTGAGCTGCTGTTTTTAGAGCAGTGAGCAAAAAATCAGAAAAATGTTGGTTATTATTAAGAAGGGAATTGAAAACAAAACTGAGAACATCATCATGCCGTTATACAATTGTATCCCTGGTGTGCCCATGTCTTGAATAATGTGTACAGGTCTGGTCTCCACATTTCAAAAAAGGATGTAGTAGAACTGGAAAAGGTAGAAAGCAGGGCAATCAAAATGATCAGGGGTCCAGCTGCCATCCCAGGAGAGTCTGAAAGGGCTAGGACCTCAGTTTGGAAAGAAGGCGGCTGAGGGGGATACGATAACGGTCTATAAAATCATGAAGGATGTGGACAAAGTAAAAAGGGAACTGTTATTCACCAAGGCCCAAAATCCTAAAATTAGGGGGCATCCACTGAAATGAGCAGGTGACAGTTTAAAAATTAACAAGAGAAAGTACTTTTTTTCTGCAGCACACAGTTAACTTGTGGAACTCGTTATTACAGGAGGTGGCAGAGACAGATGGCATAGCCAGGTTTAAACTAAACAAATTCATGGATGATAGATCTGTTAATAGCTGTTGAACAGAACAGTTGAAGATGTTTCTTCTGGCATCTCTAAACCAAAAATGCCAGGGAAGGTAATTAATAGGGGGATAGATTACTCTAGACAGATCCAGTTCAGCACTTGCCCTCTAAAGCATCCACTTCTGCCACTGTCGGAGCCTGGACTGGGCTAGATGGACCATTGGGCTGACCCAGTATGCCACTTCTTGTGTTCTTAATAAAATAGGTTTTGGACACACCTAATGATATCAGTTTGTGCTGCACGTGCCATCTGGAGGGTGTTGACGTACTGTTTCAGAGAATCCATAGTATCTTCAAACTTTGTTTGTCCTGCTCACTATGCACTTTTAACTTAATCAGGCAGCACTACAGTTCTGAATTTTAGTGAAACACTTTTTTTCACTCTTGTTTTTAGAAACACCATGGATATGACTAGCCATAGTGTTGTTCTTCTGCAGCAGTTGAACACGCAACGTGAGTTCGGATTTTTGTGCGATTGTACGGTGGCCATTGGAGATGTCTACTTCAAAGCTCACAGAGCTGTGCTCGCTGCTTTTTCAAATTATTTTAAGATGATATTCATTCACCAGACAAGGTAAGAATATGTCGGTTCACTTTCTACATGTTTAAGGCTTTTAATTGTTTCTTTCTTCCAAAGGAATTGTGCTCTGAAAAGACATCAGTACGGTGCTAGATGGTTTGCTAGGTTACATAAAACGCTGAAGGCTAAGGTTCCTAACCCAGATCATTTCCAATCCAGGATGTCATGTTAGAATGGTTTTATGACTGCACTTTGTTAATTGGAATAAGCCAAAATTCAGGGCCAACATATATCACTACTCCCCTTTTAAAGAGGTGCCCTATATGAGACTAGAGAGAAAAATGTTGAAATAGTATAGTTTTCTTAAGTGGCACGTACAGAATCTTAAAAACAAAACAGAAAACATCGTCATGCCACTATACAAATCCATGGTGCCCCCATGACTTGAACAATGTGAAGTTCTGGTCCCCATGTCTCAAAAAGGATGTAGCAGAATTAGTAAAGGTACAGGAAAGGGCAACCAGAATGATTGGGGCAGGGAGCACTTGCCATACCAGGAGAGACTGAGAAGGTTAGGACTCTCCACTTCTGAAAGGAGAAAGCTGAGGGGGAGTATTCACTTTTTGCAACATTATACTGGTGACTTAGCTCACAGTTCACCATTAACCCCCAGATCCACTTCGTCAGTCTAGCCAGACATTCCTCATTTTGCATCTGTGATTTCATTTTTCCATCCTAAGTGTAATACTTTGCATATGTTCTTACTGAATGTCATCCAATTTTATTCCAGGTCATTTTTCCAATTTCAAATCCAAGACCTGTCCTCTAAAGCGTGTGCTCTCACTTACCGTGGTGTCATCCACAAATTTCAGTGTGCACAAGTTCACCCACCAAATAAGTAGTTATGATACTGAGCAGTGCTGGATCTGGGGCAGACTATAGGGAGCCCCACTTGATATCTCCTCCCAGTTGGACATCTCCACCCAACTGATGGCCACTCTTAGAGCCTGATTTTCTAACCAGTTATGCACTTGCCTAGATCTAGAGCTTCAGCTTACCTGGAGAACACTAAAGCCAAAGTGTATTCTACCCACTGCCCTCTTCCCAGTCGTTAAGCTTGTCATGCTGTGACAGAGGGAAATCAAGTTGGTCAAGGCACGACTTGCTCTTGAGAAATCCATGTTGGTTCTTCCTTATCACCTTGTTATCATCGAGGTTCTCAGAACTGATTCTTTGTTCTGCTCCAGTATCCTTCTGGGTATTGAGTCTAGACTGCTCAGTTTGTAATTCCATGGGTCCTCCTTATTCCCTTTGAGAAAGGTGGGCACTATATTTGTCCTTTTCCAGTCTTCGGGGACTGCACCCAACCTCCATGAGTTCTCAAAAGTGGTAACCAATGGCTTTGCAATTACCGCAGCTAATTCCTTGAGTACTCTAGGACAAATCTCATCTGCCCCTGCTAACTAGAAACACCCAGTTTATTCTGAGTAATCGCTACAAGACGTATTTACTACCCTGTATCACTGCTGTAAACTGCTTGTCATCAGGTTGTGAGCCTTCTCTGTGAAGACTGAAATAAAAAAGGCACCAAAAATTTCAGCCTTCTCTGCATTATCCATTATTAGCTTCCCCTCCCCATCAGTACAGAGCCCACACTTCTCTTTGCCTTTCTCTTACTTCTACTTACTCTTACTCTTTTCATTCCATCCAGGAAGAGCACACACCAACTGCTGAAGCTTCCTTAGCCTGTCAAAGGGTTTTTGAACCCGAAAGCTTGCTTAATAACTATTCTCCAGCCATTTGGGTTGGTCTAATAAAAGATATCAAATTCACCCAAGGAACCTTGTCTTACTTCTAACACATTTATAGAATGCCCTTTTGGTACCTCTTCTGTCCCTGTGTACCCTCCTGGCTGTGTGTTTGCTCGCGCCATGGTCTTCTTGTGCTATACTCTCGTACTTTTCTTTAGTTGCCAAATAGCTGCTACTTCTTTTTTAACAAGATTTCTTCTTCTGTTTCAAGTTGTGGATGAGCCTGCTGTTCAGCTATACTGGTCTCTTGCTACGTCTTCTGTCCTTTCTTTACAGAAGGCTAGCATACTCTTTTGCACTTCTTATTGACTTGGTTAAAGTCTGCGTTCCTGAAGTCCAATGTTTTTATCTTGTTCTTCTTCCTTTCTTTAGGATGATTTCATCCTTTTGTTATTTCACTGTTGCCCACCTCGCCTTCACATTCTCAACTAATTCCTTCTTAAGTAAGCAGTAAATGGGAGAGTTTCCTTTGCCCTCCATCTGCACCAAAAAGTTGTCCCCCAAGAATTTGCTGGATTGTTGCGTGGAATACCATATTACCCTTGCACTAGATATGACAATAGTTAAAGTCTCCCAGAAACACTAGTTCCTATGATTTGGATGCTTCCATTAGTTGTTTAAAAAAAGTCTTGTCTACCTCCTCTTCCTTAGTATGGTGGTCTTGAGCATACATCCATCATGACATTGCCCTTACTGTCTTCCTCTTTTATCTGAGCCCAGGTGCTGTCAGCAGGTCTACTTCTCTCTTTGTTCCATATCTCAGAACAACTATATGTGTATATGTACATATGTATCTTTTAATGTACAATGCAATGTTGTCTCTCTTTTCTGTCTGCCTTCCTGAACAAGCAGCACTCATCCATATCAGTATTCCAGTTGTGTGGACTATCTACTAGGATGTAGTTCTTCCTGCTCCCCGCCCATACCCCTTGTATTAGTATATAAGCATCTTTATCTGACTAGCTTATTGTCTTGCTAAGATTCTCTCTACTGCCTTCTCTTCATGTATCTTTATCCAGGTCGTCGTGTTTTTTTACTTATCGGTGAGCTGTTGTCTCCGTCCCCGGTTGAAGCTAGTTTAAAATTCTCCTTACTAGGCCAGCAAACCTGGGTACAAAGAAGCTGTGCCTCTTCTTCATTCAGTGGATCTCGTCACTGCTTAGGCCTCAGCAATCCTGGAACACTGCACCTTAGTTTCCAAAATCAGCCTCCAAAGACATTAATTCGTGGGGGAAGTTAAGCAATAAGGGTGACCATGTGCAGTTTTGTGTTGCAGGCTTTCAGATAAGGGACGAAAATCATAAATTTATTTCAAATACAGTACAGCAACGAATGCCTTCTGCCTATCGCTGACATTCAGATGCTGAATCTTGGTTGGATACACATGGCTTCTACGCAGTCATGGCCTCGGGCAGCTCCTGAATTCTGATAGTTCAAGTCTTACTCAATTTGCGATTTTGCAGAACCTGCAGAATTGGGCATTATCCATGACATCGGGCATTGTCTGCAAAATCTCTGAAATAACCCCCCCCCCCCCCCTTCTAAAAATTAGCGATACCTAATTCCTAACAATGTTGGCTCCCCAGCCGGGCAGGAGGGGGGCAGTGGGAAGCTGCCAGTGTGAAGGGGAGCAGCCAATGATGGCCACCCCTGCCCTTGATTGGCTGAGTGGGTTGCCCATTGTGTGACCCTGCCCCTCTCTGCCAGTCAGTGGTGAGGGGTGGGGCCACCAGGGCCTCTCAGCCAATCATAGGCTGGGGGGGGGGGGGGGACTCTGCTGCAATAACCCTGTGAAAATAGCAGCCGGCCCTGCAGTCAGCCCAGGAAATTGGCCTCCTGCCTGACTCGATTTCTGTAGGTCCCTAGTTCTAGTGCTTCTGTCTGTCACCAATCAGGCTCCTTCGTCTTCCTTTCTGTAAAATGGTGGTGGCAATTATCTGAGGAGGCTGCTGACGGTTCATTACTTGCAATTTGTGAAGCCTTTTAATGATCTGAAGTTAGAGATTAGTACTGAGCATTATTTATGGTCAGTCCCACTTAGTGAGATTGGTGATAAGCAACTGAAACTGTCAAATGTATTACCTATTTTTGTAGAAATATTGAGGCCTGGATTTTCAGAATTGCACAGTTGGTGCCCTCATAGCGTGCAGTTGCAATCATTTATTTGAATGCACACGTACACCACTTATGAATACAAATAACCAGCTGTGTGGCTGACTAGACACTTTCACACACAATTTCTAGGGTTGTGAGCACAGGCACTACCATTTCATGCGCTTCTTTATCCAAATTAGACATGAATAGTTCTGCAGATCTTGGCTATAATGTTACATTGATTTTGAAGCTGGAAAAGACAAATAACAGGTCCTATGATTGCTTAGATGCTGGAACAGGACTAGCATTTAGAGAAATGCATGCATTTAATCATGAGTATTGTTTTAAGCAGTGACTGCATAAAGATTCAGCCTACAGATATCCAGCCAGACATATTCAGCTACTTGTTGCACATCATGTACACTGGGAAAGGGCCAAAGCAGAGCGTGAGTCACAGCCAACTGGAGGAGGGCATTCGATTTCTTCATGCAGACTACCTTTCCCGTATCGCAGTTGAAATGAATCGGGTGTCTTCCCCAGAGGCCGAGAAGTCTTCAAACCTATATGGAATTCAGATCTCGACTGCGCACAAAACAGCCAAGAAAGGTCTTGCAAGGAAAGAAAATACAACAAACACTGGAAAGAGGCCTGCTGCCCAGGGTGACCACCCACAGTTACAACTCTCCCTCGCCATTGGCCTGGATGATGGCACCCTAGAACAACAAATTACCCATCCTTCCGTTCAAGCACCTGAAGCTGTCAAACTGGTGGAGGAGTTTCCAAAAGTATTGGTGTCTATAAAGCAGGAGAAATATGACCCTGAGCTGATGGTGTCCCAGAGTCGTGTATCCCCCGCTCCAGATGTTGCAGGTCCTACATTTTCTAAAACAAACCTCAAAATGCATTTATGTCAGTACTGTGGGGAGTGTTTTGATTCGCATGGCAATCTGCGGGAACACTTGTGTATTCCCGTATCGGGGTCTCTTCCATTCAGTGTCCCAGCTTCCATCCTCGAAAGCAATGACCTTGGTGAAGTGCAGCCTATTACAGAGAACCGGGAGGCTCTTGAAAGTCGTAGGATGGGAACCTTTCTAATAAAAGAGAGCGAGCACCAGTTGAAACATCCAAACCGTAGTCACGCAGAGCCATTACAGATTAGCCAGTTGTCACTAATTTCCAAAGACAATGAGCCCGTGGAGTTAAACTGTAACTTTTCTTTTACACGAAAGAGGAAAATCAGTTGCTCGTTGTGTGGCCACAGATTTCTCCGAAAGAGCCAATTGCTGGAACACATGTACACGCACAAAAATAAGCAGTTCAAATCTAACCGATGCCAAAGGCTTGGTAACCCAGTGGGCCATAGGTTTCACCCTTGTAACGACAACAACACCACAGTAAAAACTTTCAGCCAATCTCGAGGTGCCTTAAATTCATCCCCTTCGTTGGAGTCTTATCTTGTCCAAGAAAAGATTGATACAATCTTAGTAGAATAGCTTGTTTTCTGCCTCGCTCTAAGACTGAGAAGGCTCTGACATCCTTCCGTGTCCCAGAGTTTTGTACACT
The DNA here is from genome assembly GCF_000455745.1 of Alligator sinensis. Lineage (NCBI taxonomy): Eukaryota > Metazoa > Chordata > Crocodylia > Alligatoridae > Alligator > Alligator sinensis. The sequence goes on along the minus strand of NW_005841909.1, from coordinate 3,284,035 downwards.
CTTCCGAAGTTGTGTCTTCAGCTAACAGCCCTATCTGCATTGAAATGAAACTTGTACTTGCAGGCAAGGATCTTTGGGTAGATGTGATATCTTTTATTAGCCCAACTGTGTCATTGGAAAAAGGTTCCTTGCAAGCTTTTGGACACTTACCCTTTTTACATGTAAAGTTAAGCTTAATTCTTTCATTACTTTGAATTTTAAGCTATTCTTCAACAGTGGCCAGATAATTTAGATAATATTTTTATAAAGGTCAATACAATTGAGTTGTGCTTTACTCGCGTTAAGATTGTGGAAGTTGTTGGGTATGAGGCGTAAACAACTAACGTATTGAGCAGAAGGTAAGGCGGTGTATGTCCTGCAGATAATCTTCCAGAGCGCGGATGCTATAAAGAAATGAAATGTTCCACTTTACCCAAATTGTAGTCTCAGGCTGCCACCTGACTTCGAGCAAGTCATTGCACCTCTTTGAGGTGGGGGGTTGATTCATCAAGCACTTAAAGTGTGGTCAGCTTAAGTGCGTGCTTAACTTCAGGAACATACTCAAGTGCTTTGTTATACCATGCCTGTTTCCTTATCCCAGTTTTCCACAAATGTGCATTTAAATCAGCACTGAAGTCTTCTGGCCACTTGCTCTGGGATTGTCTCACTAGAATACAATTTAGCAGGAACAGGGAGAAACCTTTGAGCGATTTTGAGAACTATTTACTGCCAGTATATGTGGACCAAATCTCTTAAAGCCGATAGTTTTTAACTGACTTCACTCAAGTTGGCTGAAGCCCGGAAAGAAATGTGAACTCAAAACATTTTTAATTACAAATGCATCCTAAACCTCTTACTTTTTAAGGAATCAAAACATCTGTGTTCTGTTTTATTTAAATACCGCCAGTGCACAGAAGCCAAGAGCTAAATGAACAGAAAAGGATTTTTCTTGCAGGTGGTCTGGCCATAACATGGTTGAGACATCCTACTATGGCAATACAGAAATGCTTGTATTTCTGTTGCTCCTTGGTAGAGAACTACTCTCCAGGCCCTGACAGCACCTTTTGCAACACTAAAAAGCTGAGAAACTTTAAGTTTAATTGAGCACCCAACCCCAATTCTGCTGTGTTAACTAATGTATCTCAAGAGACTTGGGCCCAGCAGAGATGTTGGCAAACACAGTATTAATAGCCGTTCTAGTTTCAGTAAGTGTTAGCTGGTCAGATTCAATCCAAGGCACCCGGCTTGGTTTTTTCAGCTAACATGTTTTATAATCCTAGCGTAGAAGTGGTAGCTAACATGCTAAAGGTGTATATTTTTTTCCCATGTGCATATTTTTTTCCTTCAAGTGCTGAGTTTTAACATAGAGGCACTTGTAAAATTGAAGTGCTTATAGAGAGTGTTTAAAAATGACTAATAATGTCAAGCAGTGTGGATCCAAAATGTGACTTGCTTGGCTTTTTTTTATGACTAAGGAGAATGCCCTCTGCGTTCTTCTGACTTCCTTATCTAAACTATACAACAAAACAGTGTTTTTTAGCTTTGTCTTCTGCCGACACTGGTAGCAGACTGAACAGGATTCTCAGGGCTCTGCTTGCCTCATTTATACTGGTGTGCTGTTAAGCTGTGCCCCATACTTTTACATTTCAGTTCCATTAGCAATGTAAGGAAACACCCATTGCCTGTGGAAAAAGGAGAGAGGGGGAGATTTTCAGAGGCAGCCATGGCTGTCTGATTATCTTAGTTGGAATTAGGTATCCCGGTTCAGGTACTTAACTCCCATTGTAAGTGAAAATCTTGTCCCAAATCCAGTGCCTTATTAAGGAAGTATTTTTAAAAGTGGGCAATGTGAACAAAGCTAAGTATTTGTGACAGAAGGGCATGCAGATAGCAGTGCTGCAGGATAGGACTGGGGGTGGTGTGCGGTGTGTTCCTTACAGCGTTTTGATCTTTTTGATGTGCCAAGTGTTACTTTTTAGAAATTGGCCAGTAGGTGAGTACTTAAATAGGAGTAGTTATCACACCTGTGCGTGTGATTGGCTGTGATGTATTTATAGAGCAGCAATGACTTGATCATTTTGAATATGAAGAATTTACTTTCTGGAATTGGTAAATTAACTTTTGTGTTTGTGTAGAGGCATATGTTTGAAACCTTGTAAGCATTAATAGTCAGTATAATTCACTGAAGGTTTATTAGAGTTCCTTGGACTGACCTTTGTCCCATAAAGGTTAAATACATTTGCCTTATTGTTGTTCTGTATACTTTACAAAAAGGTTTTCCTGTATTTTTTTTAATTGAAATGTTTGAGGCACAGCTGCAATGAGAACAGGTGAAAAGACTAGACAGAAGTCTTGTCAAATCTGAATGCTGTTATCCGGAGCTGCTTCTCCAAAGTGTCTTTATTTTTTTTTCATTTTGCAAACTTTAATTTTAGAAGAAAATTACTCTGCCAGACAGTGACATCAGCAATAAGAGCAGCTCATGCCCATGTATTAACATGTTTTATACAGTATTATTGTATGAACAAGATGTTCAGCTCAATGTACATTTGACCTGCTGTGCATATGTACTTTTTCTTTTAAAGCAAAATCTGTATCCTGTACAGTTGAACCAAAAACAGTGCATTTCCTGTATCTTGTTATGAGAAATAAATTCATTCGATACAATGCACATGTAACTCAGGTGGTGGCCCAATAGTTGCCACCCCTGCCCAATATCAGGGGTGGTGTGGTGACAGTGGGGCAGGGCCAATTTCCGGCCAGCACCAATTTACTTTCCAGCTGGCTCCTGCTCCCCACAGAGCAGCCCGTGGTCCCAAGAAGGTCTAACACTTAACTGATTTAACTATTTACACTTTACTTACAAAACAAGAACAATAGGAAAGGTGATTTACAAGTGAACTTAAATGGCAAAACAACCCAGAACGCATTAGTCAACCCTTGGCTCAGGAGCCACAGGTAGGGGAACTGGCAGCTTTCAGCCACCGCTGAGGTGCTACCACAAGGAAACAAGGGGGCCACTCCCCGCAGCTCCAACAGGCTTCCCAATAAGCGGCAGACTGCAACAGGTTAAGCTCTTCTGGTCTGCAGCAATCAAATTGTATCAAACCCCAACCCCCCAAAGAGGCTGAAGGGCGACCCTCCGTGGCAACCAAAAAGGCAAGCAACAAAGTAGGCTCCTGCAGCAATCAGCATGACCCAAGCACAAAGCTCACGGATGCCATCCAATGGCAATCAGCTGCAGAATAAGGGACAGGACTGAGTCTCCCCTGGGGCAGTCAGTGGCAGAGGGTCAGCAGCACAGGCAGCTCCCAGGAGTTGTTGCTCTAAACCCCTGCTCCAGATGACTTGGTGGGCACCCCACACGCCTCACGGCTCCCCAATCCTGCTCCAAGCGCCAGCCTGCGCCCTGAGCTCCCGGGGACTCTTGTCCTGGTGCTCTGCTGCTCCTCAGGATCCCAGTGACTTGCCTGCTGCTGTCCTGCTTCCCCAGGGAAGGTGAGGGGTTTCCTCAACTCACTGGCCCAGCTCCCTGCTCTGCATAAGGATGCTGCCTACGCTTCTGGCCGCTGCCTCTTCTCTGCAGTGGAGTGGGGGGCCGACTGCCACCCCAGCCCTCCGGTGCGTCCGGCATGTCCAGCACACTGCGATGGGGCGATGGGGGTACCAGCTCTCTGCCCCAAGCCCTGGCTGCTGCTCCCTCTCTGCTGCAGGGCTGGAGGCACGGCCGACTGCTGCTGCCTTCTTCTCCCAGGGCCGTCGAGGCTCTTCAGAAGGGTCTCTCTGCTCCCTCGGCTGGGTCAGCTCACCCCAGCTCTTCTTAGGCCTCCTGCATTGTTCCCCAGAGTCACTGTCAGCAGCCCCCACGCCAGTTCAGCTGCTGCTTTTATCCCCTCTGGCAGCCCTCCCTGGCTTGCAAACCAGCCAGCCAGGGCTCAGGATGGCGGGCCCCCAGCCCCGGCCATCCCCCTTCCCTGCGAGTGAGGGGATTGAAAACCCCTTCTTTCGATCAGCTTCCCTGCTCCACCTTTGGGCTGGCTCAGACTTCACCGGCGCTGTTTCTAGCCCAGGGTAAGTATCTCAAGCCAATCTGGTGAGCCCACTATGGCAATCTGTTACACGCACTAAGTTATTTGCTAAATACACAAATAGAGCTGAAAAAGAGTTGAAAAAATGGCCTGTTTCTGATCTGAAGAAACTTCAGATTATTATCATAATATACATAAAAAGTACATCTTAGTGAAGAGCATTAATTATATTTATCTTTGGAACGTATAACCAGTTTTTTTACCGTTAGTCTCTGGATAAGTGCTGTCATTGAACTGTGTGTTGGCCATACACAGCAACTTGGTATGGGAATTAATAATTTCTTATTTATTTGCTCACTCAGATCTATCAGATTTTAACAGTAATCATATTCTTTTCAAGTCACCCAGCCTACCTTGAGATGAGCCTAAGGTCTCAGTCAAGTTTGCAGGTCAGAAGGTATCCACCCTGCAGGGACCTAGAGGACTCATTTGACAACAGAGTGTGTTTGCTCCTAGACGTAGGATCCTCCAGAAAAGATCTGGGACCCACAGTTAATGTAGAAGAAACAGCGGCTGCTGTCTTCTGTCCTGAACCCATCGTCTGGATAGAGATGATCACGTTCCAGGGGCAGGTGACCCAGCATTGAATGGACTCTCTTGGTTGTATTTAACTCTGTACTGTTCTGCATCTTGTGTGGTCAAAAACACTTTCTGTGACATTGAAGTTTGAAAATTCCCCTGCCATCTCCAAAAGAAAAACCCTCACATTTCCATTCCTGAGTCAAAGAAACTGCAGTATCAAGGGCTCTGGAGCTGTTGCAGAAACTTTAGGAACAAATGTGTGATTTTTCCTAGGTTCACAATACAGCATGGCTTGTAACAAAAAGCAAGAATGTTAAGCCAAGTTTGATATTGTAGCAGATGTTGTTCTGTAAACCCTTTTAACCACAAATCATTGCATTGCAGACCTGTCCCATTTGACATGTATGGGAGCAGACATGAGCAGGCGCAACAGTGACATTTTTTTTGCGGGAGGAGGGCTGTGATTTTTAGTTTCAAGTACTTCTCCTGCATGTTATATGGTTTGTCAATCAACTCTCACCTCATGACTGTATGCAGAGGCAAAGCTTGTGCTATGACATTTAAAACAAAACCTGTCTAGCTTGAATTTTTAGGCTAATTATGATCTCTGGGTCAGGTCCTTCGGGATGCTGAGGTTCCTCTCTTGGCTGTTGAACAGTTGAGGGCACGTGGCACCATTGGCCTCAATAAAGGTGACTTCATTTTCATTATACGCAGCACTTTAATGGTGCTGACCGTTCATTTTGGTGGCATTTCGACGTTAAATTTTTCCGTATGAAATGGAAGTATGGCATTGAGTACGTGCCCGTGTTTGAGTTCCAGATGAAAGCGCTGGGCCCAAGCCTGTTTCCTTTATAACATTGTTCTGGGTAGTCTGCCTGGCCTGCTCCTGGGAGCATTTCACAGACACACATTTCTTTTAACCACGTCTGTCTCTGCTTGGCCCCTTACCACTTTGTGTTCTTTAAAACTAATGTCACCTCAACCTCCTCCTGTATCTCCCAAGGATTTAGCGTAATGTCGTGACCACTTTACGTGTCTCGGTTCTTGATTGGCCACACGGTGGTGCTGGTGTATAACAATGAGGAGCTTCTTTTCCGTTAGCAAAACGTTTGTGTTTGGGCTTAATGCTTGACTTCGCCGGCATTCATCTGAGCCGTGAATCAGGATTCACTGCAAGTACTAAGCAGTGGAAAAGGTCTCAACTCATCCTCCCTTCACAAACTGAAGCAAAGCCTGAGGTTGTACAGATGACTTGTGCGTTGCTCTACCATGTGGCTGGCTCCGTTATGCACGTTCATCGTGCGTAAAACCAAATGCCTACAAAATTACAGCCTGATATTTTCAGCAAAGCTGGTTCAACGTTGTGATCTACATCCTGTGCTGTGGGGTAGGCACTGAAAGATATTCAGTCAACAATGTCTGCATCAGCCAAGATCTTGAGAAAAGGAAAATAATTGTCCCATCCTGCTGTAACTGAAAATGCTGGACCTGCAGCTCTGTCCCACTCCCATTCACCGCCCTGGCTGGGCAGCGCCTGCCCCTGCCCCGCTCCTTCCCTCGCTGCGGGGGCATCAGTCTGTGTCTCCCTACCACCTCCCCCCCAGATTTACTAGCAGGAGGCTGCTTTCCAAGCTGCTGGGCTGCATTCCCGCAAATCAGCTATCCGATTGGTATCGGCCAATAAGGTTGGTTAATAATTGGCCAATGGTATCGGCCAAGAAAATCTTTATTGGTGCACCCCTACTGACTTCAGTTATTTAACATCAGAGAGGTGGGTTTTCTTCTTCTACTTAACCAGTCTTTGCAAGCATATGTTTCTTGTGAAAAGCAATCGTGGGCAAGGGCAGATCCAGGATCTGAAGCCAGGATTTGATTCCTGCTTCACCCAGACTTTTAAAACCAACCAGCTGAGGCATTTCTATTCAGGCAGCACTCAGGGAGTCAATTGACTTCATGACTTACTATAATCTACCTGATTCCTGCTAATCTCTCTTCACTCCACAGGTGTTAGTGACCCTGTCCTTTTTAACGGTCTTGATGTTCCATTAATTCAGCTGTCCTTTTGTCTTCAAATTTGCTGCCATATAGCCATTTCTGGTAATATCTCTCTTCTGTTTTGCAGCCCTTCAGACTGCGTTTAGTTCTAGCTAAAAACATTAACTCAGGTGAACATTAACTTTGGTGTGGCAATGACTGCCAGTGGACGCAATGTCAAGATGCTCAAGGCTAGATTTTGCTTTACAAATCTGAATAAGAGATGCACATTTAACCATAATGACTACAGGACTAATACAACAATATCTTTTGACTACTTTTGCCTAGATTGTTGTAGTTTTTAAACTTTGTATATAATCTAACAAATTTGTGCACATTCCAATTAAGTAGTATTTATTTTTGCGTTGTTTGTACACTGAATAATAGTAAATCTTCTAGTTTAGGTGGAAAAAAATGTGTTGCGTTCTAGGTGATGATTTACCACATTATCTGCACCCTCTTTTCACAATCCTAGATCTGCCCAGCATTATGGGCATACAGTTGCCAAATAACTTTTCCATATTAAACTTCTGTGGCTTCCCTACTTTACATCCTCAATATTTTTGGCTGCTGAATATGGCCGGCCGGAAATTAATCCCTTCTCTGACTGCACATACAGTAAGCAAGCGTGGAGATAACTTCTGTCACTCCAATTAACTTACATCAATTGTTTAATCAAAAGAACAGTTTTCATGATCCTGTGACTGTGGTAGAAGACACTGTTACCACACTGTGTCTCTAGCAGAAGCAGTAAGAAACGTAGAGAAAAAGTTAATAAAGAAAGAATGAAATATGTAACAGAGGGTTATTTACACTGGTGAGTGAGTGAGAGCTTCGTTCTCTACGATATAATTTACATTATTTTAAAGACTTTTTCTTGATCAGTTAAACATCTAGAAGTACCATACAGCGGTCCCGCCTCAAGGACAGGGGTCTTCGGTTGTGAAGTTGTTTCCACTGAATGCAGTAGACATGAGAAATCTCTCCTGGGAAGAAAGGAGGCGGGGGAAGCTCACAAGTGCAAGCTTAGGTTTTTCATCTTCAGCCAATACTCTAGAGAGAGTTCAGGATGTGAAAGGTGCAGGCAGAAGACGTTCTTGAATGACTTGCATGGATTTGGAATTGATTTGTCTGATTTGACTTGGGACATGAAAAACTGTCTTTAAAAAAAAAAAAAATTCTGTGGTGAAACCATTCCCCAGAGACACGCAGTGCCAGCTGGTTTGAAAATACGTTTATAAAGCCATGGTTTGAATCAGTGTCTTTAAAAGTCTAACCCAGACTGACATAGGCGCTGTGTAGGGGGGTACAGGCAAGTACATGCTGCCTGCACCCTCCCCCCTCACCACCGATGCGGCTGGCAGCAGCTGCGGGCGGTCCCCACTCGCCGCCATGGCACCCCCCCAGTCGCGGGAGGCACCAGTTGCTCATACAAACTGGCCAGCTGCTGCTAGGGCACTTTGTCCTGCTCCATCCAGAGCTGGATGCTGTCCCTTAAGGGCCCTGCCACATATTCAAATTAAAGCTGGACAGAGACCAGCTAGAGAGCTGTTACATGTGTTCAAGCACTAACTTTGTAGCTGGTTGCCTCTTTTTATAGTTGGATGCTGTATCCAGCCATGTGTATGTTACGGTGTGATAATTACTTTGCACATGTGGCCGGTCTAAATTTGCTGCGCAATTAACCAGTTAATTGCATAATATATGTAATGTATCTACATAGCAGGGGCCTTAGGGTGTGTCTGTATCAGAGCGAGGCTGCTTCAGCTCCCTTGCACGCAGTGCCTCTGTTGTGGTGGTCTGAGCAGCCCTAACGATTTGCTACTTCTGTTACATGCGGTGAAGACTTGGCTCCAGCCTTCCTCTTGTACTATTATGGCTCATGCAGTTGAGCCAGAACGTTAAGGGAAGCGATCTGAGCCAAATATAGAGCGGCGGCAGATTATTTCCTTCCCAATCACAGACTGAGGGGAGGGGAGCAGCAAATCCAACGATGAGACCTTTTACTAGAAGAAAAGAACATGCCTGGGCCCAGATTCATGGACAGGCTTCTCAGCGATGCTTAGAATACAAGCAGATCACTTCTCTTAAATGAAATGGTTATAAGCTCATTTTCCTTGTGGGCCTGTCAAATGTCTCCCATCCTTCTCCGGCAATCCAAGCCTAAGCTGCAAGGAGCCCCCTGCCCTTCCCATCCTGCAGCCCCCACTGCTGGAGCAGATGGCATCATGCTGTGACTCACTGAAATGTCTGCAGCGGCTTCAAGTAAATTCAAAAGCCATGCTTTGGTGACTTCTGATGTGAAATGAACAGTACAATCAGCCGTGCTATTTATTTGGGTAGTAAATTAAATGCAATTTCAGATTTTAAAAACATTGTCATTCATCCTGCTCTAAAAGCGTTCTGGTTCCACGATGCTGGGCAGACCGTGCCCAAGTATCTTACAGATGCAGTCGAAGACAAGCTCTCGGCACTCGGGGAAAAGCAGGAGGGGGCTGAGATTTTCAGCAAGAGGGAGGCGATGCATCATTCCCTCTCCCTTGTGGGTAGGAAGAGTGATGATTTGAAACCTTGTAGGAGTTTGAACTCTTAATTTCCCACCCCAACTGCCAGCTGCATCACCGCATAAATATCTCAGTAGGCTCAGCAGTGATAGATAAGCACTTTGTCTAGGTGTTTCTGTTAAAATGATAAGCAGTGAGAGTTAATGTTGACATTTAAATTACTGTCATTAGATTTCAGAGTTAACGTATCTCTTAAGATCGAATCAGAAAATAGCACAAGCAACTCCCAACTTGTGCTCACGGGCACTTGGGGAGAATTTGGTATTTAGGATTCTTCTGAATCTGGCCTTAAAGAAGGACTTGGATGGAACTTCGGTCACCTTGACTTTAGGACCTTGGAGGGGGAAAGCTCTGAGCTCCTGACCGTGCTCCAATAAATACGAGGTGTGAGAGGATGAGCTCCATTGGTTCTGAATTTTTGAAGGACACGTTTGCCAGAAACAGTTCAATCCACTAGCTACAGATAGTAATTTTACATGCAAAACATGTTTTGAAACGGTGGGCTTTTTTCCCTCCGTCCTATTTAAGGCAGTTTTACTGAACTAACAAAAGCTGTTTTAAGGCATTCTTTTACATGCATTTTTACAGGAGTCTATATTTCTTCCCAATAGAGTCCAACGCATAACACAAATAAAAACGAGCCCTATAGTAACAAAAAAAAAATATCATTCACCATTTTCTAACACAAAAAATAAAAATGGAGCCACTCCCTTCAAACACTTCATTTGCCACTTTCTCCAAGGTTATTCTTGCCTTAAACATATATCAACAGAACATGGACAGAAAATGCTGTGACTAAAACTATCCATGTCAAACAGATGTCTCACATTGTGAAGTGTTGTCCACACAAGAATGCAGTGCAATGCCAGACGGTCCCTTGGCGCGCTGGTTGCTGTCTGTTGTCTGTACTTTCTGGGTCCAGGGCAAGTTTTCCGCAAGTGCAGATGGCACTGCATAGGCTGTAAGGCTTATTTGCTTCCTAGTATTAATGCTTCCTTCAGTATCTGTGTGGTCCTGCTGTTGGCTCCTGTAGCAAGGTGGCTCAGAAGCAGGCAGTGAACGTGGTGCCAGCTGAACCAGGCAGGACAAAGGTGACCTGCTCACAGAAAGCTGATTTAGGGACTGGACGGTGACTATCACAACTACGCAGCTTTGCTTCCTAGGAGTTCTCATTTGTGAGACTGCATTAAAGCCAACCATGCCTTGGATGCATCACAACACAGAGTTTCCTGAAGTCACAGCTTGTCCCCAGTCAACCCTGCCTTCCAGCAAGAGTGGTGGTAGCAGCAGGACTTCTACACCTCCCGGAGATGCAAGAACAGCGACCAGTGCTTCCTTCTCCCACCCAGGAGCAGCTGCAGGGGCTCCTCTCGTTGACCTCCTCTACTTTTCTCCAGTCACTTCAGGAGGAACAAAGAGCAAAATTTACCTCCGTAGCCAAACTACCTGCTTCAGCGTGTGGGCAGGACAGACAACACTCTGCGCCCCCTGCCACATATACAGGCTTAGTAGGATTCAATTTTTTATCGATAGACATCATCAATAAACATCGATTCCACCTGGCACTCACAGGCTGATAGAAATATTTTTGATAATCCTATTGAAAAATATTTTTCCATCAGTAAGTATCAACATTTACATAAAGGAGACTCAAAAAAGAAATCCAGATGGAGGTGCCTGCTGCAGACATGGGGGGGGGGCTATGCCGATAAGGTTGTGCTGGGAAGGGGGCATTGCAGGGGCAGGGCTGGTAGCAGCCAGGAGCCTGGTACTGCTGGCCACTTGCTCTGCCCAAGTCTTGGTGCTGCCCAGGTGCCAGCAGGGGCAGAGGCCAAACTCCTGCCAAACCTGGCCTGGCTTCTGTGGGAATTTGTCCCCTGCTCTGATCACACAGGGCTGGGCCAGGCTGGGCTCCACAGGAGTTTGACCCCTGCCCTGGCTGGGACCTAGGCAGAAGAAGTGGCCAGTGGCACTGGGCTCCCAGTTGCTACCAGCCCTGCCTCTCCAACCTCCCCTCTGAGTCCAGCCTTATCAGCATGGCCCCCAGCTCCTGCAGTGGCCCCATGTGTAAGGGGGGGTGCAGATGCAGGTGCGGGTGCTCTGAATTCCAGAGCCTCTCTATAATACTCTCTCTAATACTCGAACAACAAGCTGGTTAGGAAAAGTGAACAGAATTCAGCTAAAAAACACCCCCTACCTCCATACTGGTTGGAAGATCAACTCTGATTTCAAAGTACAATGTACCCCAGCTTCTCTTACAGACAGACTGCTCGATTGTTCATTGCACCTAACCTCACTCCTTACACTAGCCCTAGCATTGTTTCTACATTGTGCCGTAACTAGATCTGAAACACAATGGGAAAAACTGCCAAATGCTGCGCACCTGTAAAATGGTGGATCTCTGCTGACTGCGCCAATGGAGAATTCTTTTCTTATAGGAAACTTTTCAAACGTATCCTATCGTTACACACACACGATTTGTTACCCTGCGCATCTTAAATCTTGCCCAAAAAAAGCTACACTACTGTCAGAGTCAGTCTACTAGAGAACAGCAGTGCAACAGAGCACGACCTAGCATTCCTGGAAGTTTTGTGGCATTGCCTGCACCATGTTACAGGAACCGATGCCCTAGCCGATGGTAGGGGGCTTCTGGATCCATCAGTTGGATCCGCCTCCATTAATAGCTTACGTACAGTGTGCATCAGGACGGTCCAGCTTCCAATGGCTGGGGCAGCGCACTGCATGGGCAGCTCCAGGGCAAGCCTTGGGCCCCCAGGCCACATGGCTCCCATCCCTGGCACTGCACCACGCACCTGCATGAGCGCTGCGCACCTGTATAGGCACCACCCCCTCCACTGCTGCACATGGCCACCTCCACCCCCCGCTGCACCGTGCCCTTGCCCCCTGCCCACACATGATGTGCTCCCAGCCACCCAGGCGGAGGCAGGAGGAGGGAGGGGAGTTGCTACTGCTGCCAGAGCAAGAGGAGCAGCAGCAGCAACTCAGGAGGCCCTGGAGGCTGCAACTTAGGCCCTCAGCTCACATGCCAGCAGCTGGCAGCTCTGATATGCACCATTTCCCCTGGATTAGAGTTCATTCATTTGCTTATATGCGTGTATGAAAAAGCACTTACACTTTAATTTTTATAAACTCTCAGCATAAAGGACATGTGCCATGTTAAACAGCCAGATCCCAGCTGTTGGAAATCAGTGCAACTCTGACATTAAAGGACCTATCCGGATCAAAAACAGCAGCAGTGACCTGGCCCACACAGCTCATGCTTTTTGCCTCATAAGCAGGTAGGAAAGCAAAATGCAAGGTTTGTTGAAACCACTGTTTTTACCAACAAGTTTCGCAAGAAACATTTAAACACGCAGCCTTGCTTTCAGCCGTGTGCTACATTACCACCAGAAAACATCTCTTCCTCTGCCTGGAACTCTTGCTGCTATGATTTATAGAGCTGAAACACTCTCCCTTCTTTGCTGCTGTTATAAAAACAAAACCTGTAAGAAAATAAAATATTCAACACCATGCTGCGAATCGCTGGTGGGCAGCTTGTGCAAAATGAAAGATGAGCCGTCCCAGCCATGAGTAGTCCTGGAAATGTGTCTGGGGAAAAAAGTAGGACAGACTCCAGGGTGAGTAGAGGAAGCAAAAATCATTCAGCTACTGCCAGGCAGAAACCACTTCCATAATAATTTAGGAGGGCAGCAAATGAATTGACTCTTGAATCAGATGCTAGAGAAAGAGGTAAATGTACATGGTCAAAGTCAGACTAAAATCACAGGGTGCATATTGTATTGGTTTCTTTCAACATGCAACGGAAACACATTGTTAACCAACTACAACGTGAATCGGTAGCTCTTGCAAAGCCGAGCAAACGCCTGAATCTATGGCCTCTGACAGACGTTACACTTAGGAGGTGATTAAGTAGTCACCTGACCATATGCTAATTCAATGAAGTGTGATAAAACAGGAAATAAATCACAAAGTTACTACACAAAATACATGTAATAACTTTGTGGCTGGTCCCCATCATGCCTTTGAACATGTAGCCAGCACTCAGCCTCTGGAGCACACTGGAGTCCTTCAAGACTGCCACGTGCTCCCAGGGCTGGGCCGCAATCAGCTGACCGGGGCCCCCAGCCATGGGAGACAAGCTTAGCACTTGCTGGTGCAAGGGCAGCCCAGGATCACGGTCCCAGGCTCCCGCTGCACTGGAATCATGGCACAACGGGATCAGATGTGCAATCCCACGTATGGCATGGCAGGAAGCTCAATTGTTGAGATTGCACGTCAGATCCCATCACGCCTTTACTTTAACGCCTGTCAGTGGCCTATATTTCAAGTCTGTTCATGCATTTATTCCATACACTTCCCTTCCTGTTTAAAGGGGCAGCATTTTGTCAGCAGTTTGTTTCTTACTTCTTACTTACTGCTTAATTAACACTAATGAAGTTCTTTGTGACATCTGCTGATCAAAGGTATGACGTGGAAGTGCAATGAGTGAAACAAGAAATGACATTTTCACTTTTCTTACTTTTAAATTGTCCTGTGAACTTACATGAAAGCTGCTACGTAAAAGAAAGCAGGCCTGCATTTTGTTTCTTTGCCAGATTGCAATGAGGAAGAGCAACTCTCCTGGCTGAGACTGACAACATTTTGGTTTTTTGCCTTCCTCTGCCCCATGACATGTGGTCTACCTCTTATGATCATCTAGGCGGATTTCACCTAACCAGTTCTCTGCCACTGTAAGGGCCCAAAGGCACAAGCAGTGTGCTCAAACTTTCCCTGTATCACGCTGCAATTTTTGAGATTTATTTTTTGTATTAAAGCCAACAGGGCAACAAAGAAGTTTTCTGGCCCAGGGGAAGGAGGGCCACAATGAATGCTCTTGTTGACTCTTTTTGACTTAATTATACCATTACCTGTAATTGTGGGAATCCAGACTTGGTGGCCCATCCAGGTGCTCTGTCTAGCCTAGTCCTTGTTCTAGTCCTATGCCTGATTTATATTGTAATCAAATCTCATTTGCCACTGAGATTAAAAGGATAGGAAGAGATACATTCAGAAAAACTGTAAGCCCAAAGTAGGTCTTATATGAGTGAGTGCAATTCCACTGCCTCCAATGAATTTTCATCCCCTTACACCAAGTCTGATTTTGTCCTATTATGTCTGAGGCTTGTAAACCCCACAGCGTAACCGAATTGTTAGATTAGTCCAAATGAAATCAGTGAATCAAGTGATACAATAAAAATGAGACATTTGCTTTAATTTGCAGGAACCAAAATGAAACATTGCAAAAAGGACACATTAGCTTAGCTATTCTCCAAAGATTGCAATTCCCCCAAGGTCTACGCAGCCTTTTACTACTTACTGTGTGGTTCCCAGCTGGCTAGACGCATTAAAAAATGAACAGCAGAACTTCCTTGTGGATTCATCTTTCACTGTAAAATCCCTGCCTAGCTGCCCCGCCAATCACAATGCAAAAAAGCATGAGGTACATCAGATTTTAATGAAGTGATTTTCAGCTCTGTATCATCCAGTTCTAATGGAAGGAAAACCAGCAATAGCATAGAGGAAAGGCAAACACAAGTCTGAACATACATCAATAACAACTGCCTGCAGGCACAAGGTAAGAGAACAAGTGTATATTTGTCATTCTCTAAATTCCTACTCAAATCACAAATTTTCTCTCCTTTTCTTTTAAATAAACTCTTTTGTTCAACAGGCACCAGCTGGCTAGTTCCTCAGCTAGTGCAAATTAACATGAAAGCCATGCAAAACTGGGTCTCAATGGAGCTATCCCGATTGGCACCAGATGATGATCTAGCTCACTGAGGAGTAAAGCTATGTCCACTTCACAGAGCTCAAGAGGTTCTTTCCACAGCCAGTGCCAACAGACCCTCCACAATCACAGAGTTGCAGCCTTTCTCCATCCAGCACTGATGTATAGTGCAAGTCTGCTGGATCAAACAGGTAGTTTCCTGCATCCACTTATTGTCTGCAGAGAGTGCAAGATTTCCAAAGTGCCACGAACTCTTAAAGCGTCTTCTTTTAAAGTGTGACGCCATATTCGCAGGGAACAGTATAAAGCACAAAGCCATTTACAATGCATATGCTGAACTACTGACACTTTGATCCAGATCACAGTTAATCAAACATTCCTAGAAAAGAAAACGGAGGGACTTTTTACACCGTCACATCTAGGAATCTTCTTTTAAAGGTCTATACACACGCAGGCATGGTCTTGCTCTTCACTGCTAATATTCAGGTGGTACTGTTGAGTGTGTACTCTGATGGTATTTTTTTCCTTCCTGTGTTACAATGTGAATGGGCACTGCTTCCCAGGAAAATGTACAGCCCTTGTCATTTAATGGGAATCTGAATACTGTCCTTGGGAAAAATCCCTGCATGTTGTCAATATACAGTTGTCAAGTGAGGTTGTGATTTTTGCTTCATCTAAGAAATATTTGGCTGCTGTACGTAAGTCATAGCCCTATTACCACATGTATTCTCTAGCGGTAATAATCAAAAGGCCTGTTTTAAAGAGCTGGGAAGAAACAGGTCAAATGATACATATGCACACACACGTATATATGATACATGTACATACACACTATAAGCAGACACTTGCATGATGGGGCACACTGCCATTTTTGATGACAAACTTGTTTCAGAATTCAATCTGGCACGTTTCTGGTTGCTTGAACTGGAGTATGACTGGGCTAGATCTAAGTTTTCAGTGGGATAGACCAGAACACCAGTGAGGAGACAGTCAAGTGGAACTGGTGGGAGAAACTGGGGACCGGGGGGACATAACACAGTCATGCAAAGTGGAACAGACTGGGTTAAGGTTAGGAAAGACATGAAGCAATGGAAAAAGCCATCACAGTTAAAAGACATACAAGTAAATTCTGGCTGCATTCAAGGGCACCGGCAGTCATTAAAATAAATAATCGTGAACTATAACAGCTCCACTGATTGCAGAATGATACGATTACAGGACCTATTCTAACCCTGAGGCAATACTTCACCACTAGCGCTCTAGCAGCTCATTTCTATTTATATCTCATGCCATGTATCAGATACATGCTCTAGCAAGGCTTAGGCCTCACTCATCACTACAATTTTATAAAAGCAAAGGGAAGACTCAGCAGAAGGGGATATATGTAACAGGCTGACTTCAGCTCAGCCCTGTACCAATGACATCAGTGGCAGTTTTGCCATTGATTTTAATGAGAAAAAGAGCAGGCAAGTTAAATGACATCATTTTCTTGGCAACACCATAGTCCTCGGTCATGTTCATCTCTACTGCATGCATTGAATGTTCCCAAGACAGTGCAGACAGTAGAAAAGGTCAAATGAAATGCACCATTATCTAGCTGCCCCATTTTGTGTTTTCAAAGCGGGTATGTTGAATCAGGGACACTGATTCAATCCTGCTGAGGACTGAGCATCCCCACATCATGCTGCAGTTCCTGGACCCGAGCTGTTCCTTTAGAACGCAATGGCAAAGCTCCAGCTGACTTCAGGGAGCTTAAGATCAAGTCCCGTAAACTGCAGGGTGCTCTGGAAACTGCAGGATTGGGAAACACAGGATAACATAAATAAAATGCAAATAATAGGAAAATCTAAACTATATAGTGGCAACAGGCACCCAACCTCAAAAAAATGAGTTCAGTAAGGGAAAACTGACCCAACAAAAACAACTTGCCCTCTCCACATTCCCTACAGCAGCATTTTAAGGCCTGGTCCCAAAAGGCATTCTGCACCATATGAGGTCAGCCACTTATTCTTGGATCCATTTTACATACGCACAGCAATGTAACTGGCATGCAGAATTAAACTATATATGCTTAGACCTAAAATAGCTAAGGAGTCAGGACTATTTCTGGCTTTTGATCTTGAGAGTAAAGGTACTTTTTAATTTAAATCGCTTCTCTCTCTTTTTTGGGCATTCTTGTCATCAGAGAAAACTGTTCTGTTTATTATGTTCCAAAGCCATTTCGTTAACCAGCTGTTCGATGGATGACTGAATAGCTGCTTTTACAAGTGAAGATGCGGTTTCTATCAGAAGCAATTCATACTGCTCTGAAGTTCTTTGCCCCTGATCACTGAGACCTTTGGGTGAGAGAGCATGGGAACTGTTTTTATCCTCCCTCCAGTGGCCGCTGCCTGCCACTGAGCCCTGTTGGCAATCTGAAAAGCTACTGAAATCAAAGTTCCCACTTTTCTTATTCCCTTTGGGTTTTGTATGACGTGGGATCAAGGGCAGCTTGCAGATATAGCTGGGCTCCACTTCATCGCAATCGTCTGCATCTGTAACCGTAATCACAATGCCCACCCCATCAACATCCTTGCTTTCTTCTAATTTAAATTGTTTATTTGAACAGCTCTGTACATTTGCTGCCTCATCTCTAAATGCTGACTGATTGGAACCCATTATCGTCTCTTTGGATTTACAGTCCTCACTAACGCTTATGCTGCTTCCAAACTCATCCAGTCCAGGCTGCTTCTCAGGCATGGCGTTTCTACCTTGTACCTCGGTGACTCTAGGTACATGCTCTGGTAGGTCCTCAGGCGGCTCAGCACCAAACGTAGTGTTGCCATCATCCTGCTTCGTTACTGTATGCACTGCTGTTTCTGGTTGGCTCCTCGGACACTGCTTTTCCTGGACTATTACAGCAACTGTCTCTAAATTCATTGTTTCTGACTGGACGGGACATCCTGTGTGTTGATCGGTGTCTGGCCTGGGTTCTTGCAAAAGCTCGTTCTCCCCAGCAGAACTGTCACTTTTTTCAGCCGTACTGTCACTGTCTTTCTTTGCAGCAGACTGGCCGAAGGATCGATCAGGGCTAGATTTAACTGCAGTTGCCAAACCCTCGGGTTCACTGGTAGCTTTATTCAAAATGCCCATTGCTTCATTTCCCTTAATACTGTCATCTGATTCCTCTGTCATTTCACACTGGCTGGGTTTTGTCTTGCCACTTGAAAACCTTATGCATGGTATTTTCAGACCAGAACGAACCTCTTTCTTGGGCAAACTCTGCAAGCCAGCCTCCTCTGTACTGGTCTCCAGCTGGACTTGAGAGTCGGAAGGTACGTGTTTTCTGGAAGAAGACTTTAACTTTCTCCTTGGTCTCACAAAACATTTTATAGCTGCCCAGGCTCCTTTTGGTGACTGAGACGGATCTGAAGCTTTCCCTTCTCTGTGGTCTGCACTGCGCTGGCTGGTTTGATTCAAGTTTGCAGACTCTTCTTCGCAGGTACCCTTCACGTCTGAAGCCTTCTTGCCTGACTTCTTTCTTTTCTTAAAACAAAACATGGAGGGTTTTTCTGCCTCTTCTTCAGCTGGAGGGCACAGTTTTGCTGCACTCTGCATTTCTGACTCTGCTGTGTTTTCCGTTTGAATATCCTTAGCTGCCTTCTCCATACTTGTAGCCCCTTTTTCTTATTTTTTTACACAATACTTTTTCTCTATTAGCCCTTCAGATGAATGAACTTCAAAGAAGCTCAAAGGATGTTTCTTAGAAGTTATTTCTAAAGAACATTTAATTGCTTTAATTTACTGATAAGACACTATACAAAGGGATGTTTTGATGGGGTCCACATGTTAGTTTTCTATTTTCATTTGGTTTTATTACTTGCTTTCCTATCCTTCCTCAGAAAGACTTAATATTTACATTTTAAGAACATGCTTTCCTTTCTTTAACTGACCAGATTCAGCCTCCCCTTTAGGATAATCAACCTGCAACACTACTCGATGTGGTGCTGGTATTATTTGACCAATAATCCAATGGTTTGATCTTCAATTCTTGATCTAACATCCATTAAACATTTTCTATTGATGACAGGCAACAGAAAACAACTTCCACTTTCTAATACATTCATGAGAACACTGTTTGAAGTGATAGTAAAACAAAATACAGCAAGTGGCCTTATTTTGTCTCCAATGAGAAGGTCAGCTGTTATTCTGTCTTTTCTCATTTAGGTTTTACTTCAGTTCATGTGACAAGTTATGCCACGCATGCAGAAAAGTATGGCGTAGTCTTTCATCTTTCCGAGTGCTACATGGGCGTCTGCAACAAAGCAAAGCGATGAAAAACATTTAGGTGCTAAGAATGAAAATACGTATTTTTTTCAGATTTGTGCATTTCGCTTCTAAAATCCCGTGTGCATCCCGATCCATGGGGGTGGGCAGCAGGGTTAGGCTGTAAGTCTATCCTCAGGCAGACTACTGCAACTCTTCTTGGAATCAGCATCTGAAGGCAAAATAGGGTCACTAATGTGCCACATTAGATACATTAAAGCATAAGATATGAATTTTATATAGAATGAAGGGGAATTTACTTTTCCCCCACATCATCAGAGAAAATACCTTTCTTTTCCATTTTCCAATGATTTCCTAAACATTTTCTACATCTCTCCTACATGAGCTCACAATTCCCTCAAGGGAAATTATAAGCTTGAGACATCTTATATTTTTATCCTTCATGCACAGGATGATGATGTGCAGCTATATGAAATATAAAAAGGAGGCTTGCGAAATCCAAACATAACCCAAACTGTATGAGGCACTCATTTATAGTGCTTGCATGTCTTCCATGGCAACCTTACTCACACAGCGCGTGCATTCATCATAAAATGCATGTAATCTTTTTAAAGAAATGCTGCCTCAAATGCTGCCATCACCAGAACATTATGAACAAACAAATGTATCTAACAGGGAAAGGACACACTTTTGTACATGGGATACTCCCTTACTGGATACTTTGAGAAGTGCTTGAGGAATATTTTCTTTTACATACGCCTTGAATTCCTTTTAAAAACGCACATATTCTTAGTAGTTTTAAAAAGCTAAATTGAATTGTTATATTCAGCAGTCATATAGTGTTATCCAGAGTGGCTGCAGGAATGTGATCTACTCTGAAGTGATATTTTATTACAAATATTTTTTTGATAATTATTGTCACGAGTTGCTTGCTAAAACTTGACTCAAGGCTCTGTGCTCTGGAGTCCGTACCTGTGATAAAATACATGAAATCTGTAACAGAGTGAGAACCTAGCTTAAAAAAATAGATTTAGGAAAGTGTTTCATCATAATCACCATCATTTTTTCCTTTCTTTTGGCATTACTGTGCCTCTGATTGGAAAGATAAAGAGAAGAAAAATCCTAGAGAATGTATAAGATTAGGCGTCTTCTCAGTCTCTTTTTCTTTTCATTTATTTATTGTTCTTTTCTTTTATAACACCAACACACTCTGGGATCACTCCGATACATCCTTCACCTCATGCTAACAACACCACCCCCAATTAAACAGCACAAAAAATCACATCTGGATGCCCTGACCTCTTGCGTGCTCCTCTGCGTGTGTGGCCATTCATCCCTTGAACGGCAGGCAAGTGGGTGCTGACTACTGGCCGTCTTCAGGCCAGTGGCATCTGGAACTGCAGGGAAGGAGAAGGACAAGGTGCTCAGTGCACGGCTAGCTCTGGGCTTGACCCCATACACCCTTTTCTAGATGAATCATAGAAAATGAGGGTCAGAAGGGACCTCAGGAGGTCACATCTAGTCCAACCCCCTGCTCAAAGCTGGACCAGCCCCAACTACGTCATCCCACCCAGGGCTTTGTCCAGCCGAGTCTTAAAAACCTCCAAGGACCGAGCTTCCACCACCTCTCTGGGCAACCTGTCCCAGTGTTTCACCACCCTCCACGTGAGAAAGTTTTTCCTAATATCCAACCTAAACCTCCCTTGCTGCAACTTGAACCCCATCGCTCCTCGTTCTGCCGTCTGTCACCCCTGAGAACAGCCCAGCTCCCTCCTCTGTGCAGCCCCCCTGCAGCTTCGATTAAATCCCCTCGGCTTTCTCCTCTCCAGACTAAATCAGCCCAGTTCCTCCAGCCTCTCCTTTATCGGTCCGTCCCCCAGCATTTTCCTCGCCCTCCACTGCACTCTCTCCAAGTTGTCCACATCCTTTCTGTATGGGGGGTGCAAAACTGGACCCCAGATGCGGCCTGCCCAGTGCAGAAGAGAGGCAGCTCACTCCCCTCCTCCCGGCGAGGATGCCCGCAGCCTCCCTCCCGGGCAGCGCCTCGCCTCGCCCCGCCCCCGCCCCCGCAGGGCGCTGCTTTTTGGCCCCGATCCTGCCGGGTCTGCGCACGGGGAGGATGTCGGATTTCAAGGCAGGGCTGGCGGAGGGAGTGGAGGCTCGCGGGGCTGGGGGAGGGGGACGTTTCCCAGGCTCGGGGGCCCGCCCGCACCCACCTTTGCTCCGGCTCCGGCTCCGGCTCCGCGGCAGGTGCGGGTGATGCTGCGCGGCGGGCGCGCCCGCTCCGC
>NW_005841909.1:3252195-3262341 GCF_000455745.1 Alligator sinensis | reverse complement strand
AGCGGCCCCGGGGCTGTGGCAGCGCTGCGGCATGTCGCGAGCCCCGAGCCCCAGGCTGCTCCCGCCAGAGCAAGCTGCAGTTGTCATTTGGAGATGTGCTAAAAGGCAGGGCTGTTTGCGGATGACAAAAGCACCCCAGGGAGGGAGAGACTGCTCTCCTTTTCCTGTCGGGAGCTGGCAGGTTTTCTGCCTCGGGAATTTTGCATGAGACGCTCTCCTGCCAGGAGAGCCATTTCCATTTTGCAAAGGTTTCAGCTAAGCAAAAATCCAGTTTTTCCATTTTTATAGAAAATGCCATTATAGGTGAGAAAGACGCACCCCGGCCGGGTCTCGGGTTGAGCTAGTAGTTCCCAGAACAACACGCTAGCACGGTTTTTTTCTTCATGCTACCCTCTTACACCTAGCTGGGGTCATCTAGACCCAGCGCTCTTTCCTGCCTATGCAGGGGGTCGGACTCGATGATCTATTGAGGTCCCTTCCGACCCTAACATCTATGAATCTACACCCCGGCCTCTAAGCTTCAGTTAAAACAAAAGTTTCAAGGTGCTGATAACTGAGATAAACAGGAAAACACGCCAAGTGTAGTGTCCAGAGGGACCTGAACTTCCCCATTCACTAACAAGAACCCCCAATTTATTGCACCTCAGCACCTGCAAATGGAGGGAGCAGCGTACATGCAGTATGTTGAACATCTGCACAAGGGAGCGCTGTGCATGAAGCTCAGAGCACCATCTTCCCCCTGCCCTTCCCAATCTGCCTTCAGCCGCTACAGGCAAGCACCGAACCGTACCCAGTCCAGAGTGCGGACCGGCACAAGGGAGATCTATGTGAAACAAGCACAAAGAAAGTACTTACCATTTAGACATTTTTTTTGGAAACGCACATACTTTTGCAGCCAGTATTTTCTCCCGTACAGAAATATATGGCGTATTTAACTTAGCAGTGTCATCCTATTGCTCCCTTTCTTAAAAGGTGTGTTACTTAGCTATATAGCTGTGCTCACTGGGCATACGACTTGGACGTTATACAGGTGGTGCAAGCCAACCAGTAACAAAGTCCTGGAGCATGTTGGGGGCATGTCCAAAGTGTCAGCTATGACAGATTGGACATAAAGCTCAGATGGATGACAACCTCGTAGATGAGGAACTTGAAGGATGGGAAGAGAAAGCATGGTTGCCTACAAAAGTGCTTCAAGGACTGCATAAAGGTTCACTTCATTGAGTGCAACCCATTGACTAGCTCCTTTGAGCTCTTGGCTGTAAATAAGCAGCAATGAAGTGCCACAGTAAGGGAAGACATAAGCCTGTTTGAACACAGAGGGCATGCTCTTAAGCAGGAACGGCACACAAGCCAAAGGCTGCATTCACAACAGCAGCAACGGCAGCCCGGCTCACGCTGGGTGGCACTGAATTTTGTGACAAAAAGGAATTTGCGGTGCATAAGCTGGCAGTTACCTGTGCAAATGCCAGGTGGCCTGACTGGCACCAACATCCTTCATTATGATGGATGCATAACAACACTAATGGTAACTCTTATGACAGATGTGTTTCTGCCAACTTTTCCTTATCCATTGACGACCCATGCCTCTCCTAGGTGAGTTGTTCCTATCAGGAGCTACAAAGAATAGAAGATCATGATGAAGCTTGTCAGGGCATAGGCGGTTTTTCCCTCTACCTTAAAAGGCAAAGACAAGGAAGCTAACAAACAGCATCAAGTCAAACGTATGTGTCAGCATCATGCGACTAGCATCATGTCTGATCACATTTGACTCCTTAGTCCAAGTGGTAAAATATCTATTCGCAGTTGAATCAGGTGGGGGCAGATTAGCATGAGACTGGAGTTGCAGCAAGATGCCTTAACCACACTGCCAAAAAGAGCATGTGAATCACAAATTCAAGTACTTCACCTCAAGGTGGATGATACAGATTTAGGTCCCTCATTACATCAGCTTAAATACCTTGCATTTGGAACACAGTTGGGTAGATAAATTGCACAGAACTCAGCTTTTATGGAGTTTCAGAATAAGCTGATCATGCAGAAGAATTATCTGACAGAGGTGCTAAGGCTATGCGAATAGGCAGGGATTCCAGCTAGACCGAGGACAAGCTTTTTTGCTTGAAAGCAGATTTTTTGAGATACAATGCTTGCGTTCTTCTAATATTTGTCTTACTCCGGCAGCGAATGTGGCATGGGCAACATGGGAAGAGGCACATATAGCGTGTACTCTCCCTATCTCAATGCCCACGGCTGGCCCCAAACCAGCAGAATTAGGTTAACATCCCACATTATGTCACAGAAGGAACTTAGCAGAAATGCCACCATCTTGGGTAACCATGGGGATGTTCTTTCCATGACACACACAGTTTTCCAGGTCTGTAAAGGCACAAGGAAGTCTTACATCATTTGGATTTGATCTCTCTAGACAAAAGCAGAAGGAATGGAGGGGGGCAGGGAGGGAGACTTGAAGATTTATCCAGTATGTAAAGTGTTCATGGATCCATAGATTGTTAGGGGCTGGAAGGGACCTCGCAAGATCATTGTGTCCATCCCCACAGCACTAGGCAGGAAAGACAACTGGGGTCAGGTTTATAAAAAAAAAAACACCCAACAGCAATTAATGAATGCCCACTGAAGTTCAGAGAAGAGGCAATTAGCTTGTTTTGTGCAAAAAAAAATTATGATATCCATAAAATTGAACTCTAAGGATGGTTAAGCCCTGGAACAGGCAGTCAAGAAAGACTGGGAAAAGCCCATCTGTGGAGGTTTTTATAAAACAGGTTAGATGAGCATCTTTCAGGGAGGGTCTGGGTATAATTACCTGCCTCAGAGCAGGAAGATGGATTTGATGACCTTGTGAGGTCCCCTTCAGCCCTGTATTTCTATGATTAATCACTGGATTAACGAGATGTCAACTGAAATAGTCCTTGCAGAAAGGGAGAGGACAAGCTGCTTTCTAATGCTTAAGAGTGTTATATTAAAGAACGTGAAAAGGTGACCAGGAAAGAAAAAAGGCAGGTTGAAGGAATGAGATGGGCTGTTCAGAAGAGGGGGATGCAGCAGGAAAAGCAACAGCGAGACGAGAGAAGAAGATTGAATGAAGAAACTGGCACCTGCAGGCTGGCCAGCTTGCCTCCAAGAAGCAGCCAGCACAGGATGCCTTAGTTGAAGGAGCTCCTCGTGTACCTAGCTATGCACTACACATGGGGAAAAGCAATTCCTGACCCCATGCCAACAGTCTGTTCAGACCCTGAAAATCTGATTGCAAATACCTGCTTTGCTTTGAATATTATATAAAAGAAAATTTTAAACAAGCCTAAAAATGCCTCTTAGGAATCTTATGACAACTTAAGTTATTGTAACTTCACTCCTGTGACAGCCCCGTAATTGTTACATAATTATTCTCTCTGATAGCTTGCTATATATAGTGTGCATGTATTACAGCTGAGCCCATATGCTGATGCACACTCCTACATCAATGCTTCTCCCAGTCACTGCAATTCTTTAATATGTTCTTAGGCTCAGATACAAGCAATGGGCCTTGCAGTCTGATGTGGAAAGGATTATTCATAGATATTTAGCTGCTTGCATGGGTAAGATTTTCTGTTCAATTGCTGGATTAGCAGAACTGGTGGTTTCACTTCAGATCTCTTGCAGTCAATGGTGAGCATATCAAAATCCACTGAATAAAATTTAGGCAGTTTATTTTCCTACACATGACATGCAGTATCCAGGAAGGGATGTGAGATTAAACCTAAATATACTGGTGCACGGGAGGCTCAGCAGTATTACTGCAATAATCACTTTTACCTGTCAATACTGGAAACTGCTGCTGTGTACAATCCCCAAACTGACCATAAAAATAAAGTTCAGCTTCATTAAACTCAATGCATATATTAAAGCCCAGGGTACTCTGAAAGGATTTAGCCATTCATTCGTATTAATTACAAGTCTGGCAACAACTTCGTTTTCCCATTATGAGAATTTTTTTGGACTACTCTGACAAACCCCATTGCAAACAATTTGACTCAGTGCTTGTGCTGTCTGTTCATCCAAAAAAAAGATATTTCAAGAAGCAAGGGTTAGAAGCGGTGTAAGAAAACTCATCCATCTAAGTCAGAAAACCATGTATGGCATATTCTCTTCTTCAGCCACAGCCACTGAATGGAGAGCCAGTCTGCAAAAAGGTGATGTCCTGTGTTTTGTGCACAGCACAATATATACATGGCACAGATGCTGATCACAGCAGGGATTTCTAATCGGCAGATCTGATATGGTTTACGTGTTGATAAGGACAAAACACACCAGAAACCAAAAGCTTTTGGGAAGTGGAGAAACAAAGGAATTCTTCTTCGCTACGTACTTGGGACTGATACTGGTGCAGTCTCATGTTACAACATCCTCTCCTTGAATGCTAGCAGTGGATTCGGAATTGAGTAGGTAGAAAGACACTGTCCAGCCTTTAAAGGACGATGTCTACCCATGGTCTAAAAATATGCTGAAAACAACTTAAGCCCCAGGCTGTCGCAAACATTGGACAAGTCAGGAAACTCCATTTTTATGTTTTAATATATTAAAATCATCTTATTAAGATCAGTGATAGAAAGGGACGGTTAAAACCAGGTGGTTTGGCTACAAGTATGAAGCAAAATGTTCATATTCACTAAGGAAATATTTAAAAATATCAGTGTGTAAAACTTACTGCAGGTTCTTCACTGAACTAAAAGATTAGCTTGGAATAAGACTTTAAAAAAATTACTGCAAATTTAAACAAATGTATATATTCCAGTCATTCCCAAATGCTTCTTATCCCATTCACTTCACATCTTGCATCCTCAGTCGTATCTTATTTTGGCTTAAGTCAGGGCACAGTTCAGTTTACATTACTCATCAGGTAGTCTTCTGGTAGCTAGGAAGAAAAATAAATCTAATTACTAAATTATAGTACTGCAGGAAACTTTTAGCCTGAATTATAATCAAATGAAAACATGTAGCCTTATGCTCAGATGAGTGTAACTACATTAGCTCAGGCTTTAAAAATAAAACTCAAACATTTGCAAACTAGCCTAAGGAAGACATTTACCTCTGGTTGGCAACATTTTTTAGAAGAGCCCATTCACCTCTTCTGTCACTGGGTCCAAGTCGATATCATAGAAGCAGGGTCTAGTTGGAAGGCCTGGCATAGTACTCATCTAAGAGACAAAGACAGCTATATTAAAGCAATAAGCAGGATTTAGTGGATGGAACTGGGACCAGGAGTTAGAGGGGCCTTGTCCTATTCCTGGCTCTGGCACCGACTCAGTAGCCTCATATAATGCACTTAAGCATAGGTTTAAGCTTATACTTGTGTACAGTTCTGCTATTCAGTGGAACAGCCTGCAAGCTTAAAATTAGTATGAGCTTATATGCTCTACTAGGCTGAAGCAATAACCACGTGTAGCAGTTCCTCTGGTTTCACTTACTAGGATTTTGATGGACTGTGCACATGGGAGGATCTAGGATTTTGAAAAGGAGGGTGCAGGCGGTATGGTGTGGTGTGGTGAGGTGCATCATCACATATAACATGACACATTTTTTCTCCAGTTAAAGAGAAACTAGAAGCTTTACTAATATGCTAGGGCAGTGGTTTTCACACCATGCTCTCCAGAACCCTGGGGTCCCGCGACAGGTCGTCAGGGGTTCCCCAAAGAGACGAGGGGAAATGGGGGAGTGCGCCAGGAGGCGGTCTGCTGCCATTGCTGGGCTGAGTCCCCTGGCTGGGGTAGGGGTTTTGTGACAAAAGAAGTGATATGAAAGGTTTCTGTGACTTTAGGAAGTTTGAAAACCACTGTGCTAGGGGCCTAGCCCTGTTATTCAGTTTAAGTTCAAAGCAAGAAAAACAATGTAACTGCTGGAATGTGCACCAGCTTGCTAGATTATGTTTAAAAATGACGACAAACTAGGCAAAAAATAGTTGAAAGATACAGTATCTTCAGTCCTGCCACCATTACAAATAAATATAGATCTCTCATTCAGATCTGTAAAACAAAATCTAGTCTTCTTGAGCATCTTGACAGTGCCTCCAATACTTTGCTGTCACTCATTTCTACACCTGAGTTAGTATCACTACATCGGAATGAAGGTTTTTAGCTAGAACTAAAAACATTTTGCAAGGCTATGCATAGAAGAAAGACATTACCAGGAATGGCTAATAGACAGCAAAAATGCAGAAGAAAGGATAGCTTGATTAATGGAACATCAAGACCTTAAAAAGGAGAGACTCATTAACACCTGTGAAGTGGGGAGAGAGATTAGGAAGATGATAACAAGAAAGTGAAGTCAATTGACTCCATCAGTGCTGCCTCTGTAGGCAATTTTAAAGTGGGGGGGAGAAAAAGGGGGGGGGGGGGGGGAGAAGAGAGACACACGACACACTTTCATCCGGCCAGCACGGCCCCCCAACAAACTGTGCCCTGCCCAGCCCTTCTGCCCACGGGGGTGAGAGTGAGGTGCCCAGTGTACGCAAGCCCCCAAACATACCTTACAGCCTTGCTCCCACCCTCCTGGCCTGCATGTAGCTTCCAGGTGGGGCTGCCGCTGCCTCTGCTGCTGCCCCCAGGGACCTGCTCCACTTCCCCTCTCTCCTGCTGGCTCTGGGCAGCAGGTAGGGAAGCTGCGAGGGCAGGGCCCAGAGCGTGGGGCTGGGAGCAGCACGGAGCTAGGGTGGGCAGCATGTGGGTGTGCGGGAGGGTGTGGGGACCCCCCCGCATATGCCCCTGGTGCACAGCCCCAGCAGTTGGGGGCAGCAGCAGCAGGCTGGGCGCTCAGGGCACAGGCACCTGGCTCCGGCCAGTGTCACACATCGCAGCAAGGGGTGCAGCCTCCCCCAGGCTGTCTGTATTGCTTCTTTCCTGTGCTGTGCAGCCCTGGCACGGAAAGCACCAGGCTCCAGCATGTGGGGCTTCCCTCCCGGCTGTGTGTGAGTGGGGGGATGCGCTGGCAACACAGACTGCCAGGGGGAGCCATGCCCCTCGCTGCAATGTGCAGTGCTGGTCAGAGCTGTGCCCCGCTGGGCGCCTGCGCTCTGGGGCACCTGCCTGCTGCTGTGCCATGGGGGGGAGGTCCCTCCCCACCCCCACACCCACACCCTGCTCCGGGGTATGGGAGGGGGGGCAAGCGGAAGGATGCAGGTGGCAAAGATCAGGGGTGGGACTTCTGGTCCCAAAATGGCAAAAGGGGGTGGGGCAACTGCCAGGGGGCAGGGCCACCCATTTGGCCCTCAACAGCTCACCAAAACTTGTTAAGTGGTCTTTTCCACCTGAAATAATTGCCCTCCCCTGGTTTATACAGAACAGTAAAATCACCTCTTTATACAACCAAATTTGAGATGAGTCTTTCATCACACTGCTGTTTGTCTGCCATAAACCCTGAATTCCTTTTATTCAGGACTATGAATGTGTCTTGTATTGTTTGTTCCTGTGTGCATAACTTCAGCTGCTTTAAAAAAGTGTTTTGCTTGACTGGGCCCAAGTGATCCAGATCAATCTGTATGAATGCCCTGTCCTGGTTAAGTAGCTTTGGGATTATCAGCAGCGACTGTGTATTTACTTCCAGATCCCCGATTAAAGAAACTAAATCACATCAGGCTAAGAATGGGTATTTTGGAACCCTGCTAGAACCAGGCTCATTTGGTCTATTAATGACTACTTTGAGATTTGTCAATCAGCCAATTTTAATCAATTTAATGTGTGCTCATTAATAGCGCATGGGGCTAATTTCTAAAATGAGAATATTGTGCAGTTCTAAGTTCAATATTTCAACAGAAGTCTACATCCATCCCATGTATGCAGTCGCCTTTATCAAACAAACTTGTAATCTCAAGTAAAGGCCTCTTGTATAGGAAGAACAGAAAAACCTCCACAGGAGATTAATATAAAGTTAATAACAGTACTTAAATAATTACAGTGTACTCTGAACACAAAAGCCACAAGAACAGTAAAAATTATAAGTCTCAAGAACAAGCCATTCTCTTCATCCTGGGGACTGGCAGAGGATAACAGGGAATGCATGAAGGATACCAGCTGCTTGCTATCTGTGCCTCTTGCCATCACAGACCATCGTGCTCTTTCCTGCTGCACTCTTGTCTCTGTACACTGTATTTTGTGGTGAATAAGGCAGCATTCAATTAATGGTGTGAAATTAACTGCTGTTTCTTCCTTTGGGAAGGATATAACATCTTTTGAGTGCTAACTTGCAATCAGTTGTTTGTAAAAACAATTTTTCTTTTTAAAATCACTGTTCTAAAAATCAAGCATACTGAACTGCAGATCTTGTCCTCGTTTCAAACAAATGCGTAAACATAGCAGGAGGGAGTTTTAAGATGGCCCCAAATGCATCAGGTCCCCAATTTGGCAACCAAGTAAAGATAGCTGGATTTCCTACTTATCTGAAAACACAAAGAAGTTCATGGGGCTATGCACGTGAAAAGGTTTCTTCTGGCCATAGGGAGACACTTGCATGATCAGATAGGGAATAATTTTTTTTAGGCCAGAAGTTGTAAAATTCAAGTATATAGTGTAACTAGCTTTTCCGGCTGACAGCTGTCTGCTGTCTCCTAGAAAGGTCCCTTACTAGAACAGTGGTTACTGCATGCCCAATCAGTCTTTGTCTATTACCCAGCATCTTTCAAATCCCCAAATTACCTTCTCATCTGGTAAAAGACTAATGTATTAGCAGTGCCTTCCGAGGGATACACAAATCCAAGTTATTAGAAGAGTCTAGTTTGCCAGCCACAAAATTCAATATCATAATGTCCTATCACTGGGAAGTGCCTTAGGATTTATTTTAAAGAAAATAATTTACTGTATGAATATCTATAATTCATAATGCATTTTTTACTGTTTTTCTCAGATCTGGTCTAACTCTATCAACAGAAGTATTCAGGGTTTTTTTCCTTCTCTAACATGTATACTAGAAAACGGAAGAACGTAGAGCAATTCTAATGATATAAATACACAGGTACAGCCCATGTGGATGCACCAGATACACCTGCAGAATTTCAAATAAACTCCTCTAACAACGAAGATATTGATGTACCAGGGTATTTTTCTTTTTTACTTTTTCACTGACTAAACAACAAGGAAGAAATATTATTGGACAGAGCAAACACTGGTTTGCTTTCATGGCTTTTCTTCCTTTATATTTAAAAATATACTAAAATAGTACAGTTTTGACTGAAAAAAGTCAGTTAATATGACACATTTATAAGTTGTTGCAGATAAATGTAATGTGAACATTTTCTAATCAGATGCCCCACTCCCACTGAAACTTCAGTTCCAAAAGCTGATGTCCAAAGTATTTATTGGCCCCTTCTCATTATCTGAATTGCTCAGTCTGAATTCCAGATTCACAAGCCTGAATTCTGCAATCATATCCCTCTAATACTAACTGGGCTTCGTGAATACTTAACAAAGAACCCATCTGGTTAGAAGTTCACACCCCTAATAATAGAATTTCTAATTAATTTTCAGTAGAAGCAACATCAGGCTTAATCACCTGTCCAAGAAAACTTAAGAACTGCGATGCATAATGTCTGCCGTTCTAGGGACTAAAGAAACATGGGTGATTGGGACAGCTGTATTTGGTTTTGATTTCTGGAACCCTATGGATATTTGATCTAACGTACGTGCCACTCCAGTGTTTAAAATCCTTCCAATCCTTGTTTGGATTACATTCTGGCTTGTTTGCAGCACACTATCATTGATTATAGGAATGAGCTCAATGCATCTTTTCTGTTGGCCCAGACACACAGTGCTCTCTTTAAAGATGGATGGGTTACGGATTTAAACAGGACGTGATTATTTTAGTCATCATTGTTAATCTAAAAATATGAACCTTGCTACATTTTTCTCATTCAATAAGAACAACTCAGCATTTGGCTGCAGCACAAGTCACCACTTGCTCCAAAAGGAATACGGCACTAAGAGCAGACTCTCAGAAAGTCGAACTAGATCTCGAGGTCCCTTCCAGCCTTATTTCTCTATGAAACAATGCGTTATGAAACTTGGGAACTTGGTAATTCCCTTAACTAGCATTCACCCATACTAGATCTCTCTCTCTCCAGATTTCCAGACTCTCTTTTAGTCTTGGTGGTGTTTCTTTGAGCATGAT
>NW_005841909.1:3225773-3252185 GCF_000455745.1 Alligator sinensis | reverse complement strand
GCTGTTTGTTTCAACAATTTAGGGTGGCAATCCTTTAACATTTGCACTTAATTTTTGTTGTTTCCTTTGTAGTTACTTTCTTCTCTAAGTTGAGGGGACACAGGTCACTTCAATATGTATTAAGTACAGTTCATTACTGATTCCTGGGAAGACAAACCCTAAAACTGTTATTTTGTTCAGGTTTTGTCTGTCTTCATTACCCGGAACTCCATTAAGGGTATGACTACATACTGTACACAAGTTACAGCAAGATTAGCTTTAGCATGGATTTGGAGAGTTAGCTACTCTGCAACAACTACCTGGATGCATGATTTTAGCCAGGTGTAAACTCAAGGTGGCTCACTCCACTTTCATTGAGGAGCAAGCTACTGTTTACTTACCATGGGAGAAAAGCATGCACGTGGGCTGTTACTGTGAAGCAGCTGATGCACTAAATTACACCCTAGCTTGCCCATGATACCAGTAACTCGTCCTGTGTAAACACACTATTACCCACATTTGTGGCTGGTATTTTTCTTTTTGTCACATTTAAGATTCAGGGTGCATACAGGATGCATTATAGGAATGGCACAAGTTTACCATAGGACACGCTAGGGAGTGAACCAGTGTGTTAGTTTATTGTTCCACTCTTAACCTGTAATAGGTGCCAGATAGTTCACCCTTCACTGACTGTGGGATACACTATCTTACACTAACCACTGGCTAAGAGTGCCCACAAGCATTTACTGCAGAGCAGCTGTTGCACTGCAAATCTGGCCTGCAGCTGCCTTCATGGTAAATTATGGGTGCCTATACCCAACAGAACATATCAACACAACAAACAGGCAAAATACTATAGTTGGTCATAAGGAATCTACAGATCTGTTGCATTCTGTTAACAGTTGATTAGCTATTTTTACAATAGCTACTGATCGCTGCCAAATCCTGCGTATAAGCTACATCTGCGCCCTCAAGAAATATAGCTATACTCTATCATCTTCAGAGACGTCCTGCACCATCTCTTCTGAGAGCACACCTTTATACTGTAGCCATGATCTGCAGACTTCTCTGCCAAGCATCATTTCAAACCAGTGGCTAACGGGGGAGACTATGAAATACTTTGTAAGCCCAATTTAATTCATGACAGGCTGGGGTTTTAACTGTATTTCCAGAAAGATGGGCATCCATGCCAGCCAGTGACATTGTTGTGCCACTTCTGTGCAGCTTTTATTACTGCATTTTCTTTTCCCTTTTTTCCTCTGTGCAAACCAGACAGGCAATTTGGAAGAAGTGACTACAGCTAGCTTAATGGGTTCATTGGAATTCAAGCCTGAGCACGCTGCCCGATTTAACTTTGCCCATGCAGCGTGAACACTTTCCGCATCTGTGAGACGCGATGATGCCACTGGGGACCAATAACCTACAAGCCACTCTAGGAATGGAGTTGTCGAGCATGTCTGCACCATGAAGGATTCAGTGAATACTCATCAGGGGTGAATCCCTGTGCTGCTGGGGGAGTGATGAGCAATGGCATAGGATACAAGGGAAACTCACTTGCAAGTGTTTTCATTAACTTCAAGTGTTTTCATTAACTTCGTCTACTGTTTGTTCTTGTTTAACCTAACACTTCCTCCCTGCCCTGCTATGAAATATTACTACGACTGGCATGCTAGATCTGTGGGTTTGAGTCATAATCAGTTCACTGTACCTGGATTTGGTTTGTATCAGGAAATCTTAAAAAATTAAAACGAATGATTTTAAAAACATGCACAAAAAAAGAGTAAACATAGCTGATTAGTCACGATGAGTACAGAACTGCCTGGGTCACTGTGTAACTGAATGCTTCTTTTAATTCATGCTTCAAAAAGCAATACAAGAGCCCTGCAACAACATTTAGAGAATGAAACCCTCATAGAGGCATAACAAGTATTTTTGGCACCCTGGGCAGCAGAAGTGTACTTGGCAGGGGGGTGTTGGAACAGAGGCAGGGGGCTCCAGGCTCTACGGGCAAGGATGCAGCAGCCACAGAGTATAGGCACAGGTATATACAGACACACATCGCATATATGCACCTCCCCCCCAAGGTGTGCACGTGCAATCCTGGCTACTTCTTTCTGCTCTGTGCTGCCAGAAGCCATAGCTGCCGAAGTCTTGAGCCCCCCTGGCCTCTGATCCAGTGCCCCCACTTAGAGAGTGCCCAAAGATCATGGCCTTTTCCCATGACTAGTTACACAACTGGAAACTGTGGACTCAAGAGTGATAGCAACAAACTACTTAAACCAGCACGGGCAAGCACAAAGTAAATTTTTCCAGTAATGCTCTTCCAATTCAGTTTTGTGCTGATCTGATCAGTTTTTACCTAGCTATTCTAGTGCTGCTCTTCCCCGCTCTTCCAAATTGCTTTGTGGTTTGGTAATGTGGACAAATGGCAGATAAAGAACATTCATTTTCTGTCTGACTCAGGCAAATTTTGAATATATCTCTAGAGGGAGAGAAAACTTCATCAATACTGGCATCCACAGTCCTGCTCTGTCAGTGATCTTCCTCCTTGATGAATCAACCCTGGATGTGAATGACCAAACTCACCTTTTCCCTTTTCTCTTGTTTTTAAAGGTTGTATGGTTCTTGGTAAACAGCAATGAGTTGTTTGCTACACATCAGGACTCCCATATACTTAAAACTGCAATAACAGGTCAAAATTGAATGGAGATGCTAAAAAGATTTTTCCTATTTCTGTCTGACAACTCTTTACAGTAAAGATCAAATGAAATACACACCCTGGTATTCCTTAAAAGGGACATTGCTCAACTCCTATTGTAGCCCTTCCATTTCCCCATTAAAAAGGCTTCTGATCAAAGGTTTATGATCTTTCCCAATTGATTTAATCTTTTACTCAGACAATGGGGATAGCCTTTTCATTATCTCATTCTGCATTGCAAATACCTACCACATTTGTTTTGTTTTGCTTCTTAATATCAAAAGCTGTACTGATGTCAAGAGCACAGCCAACATTTGATTCAGAACACTAAATCTTGGGTAGTTTATTTAAAGCAGTATCCTGCAGTTGCAGAGTCTTTAATTAGATCATTTCAAAGTGTTTCAGTTTCACAGTTGGAGACTCTAAACTCTGAAACAGCCTTGTGAGCTAAGTATTATCTGTATTTTGCAAACAGGATGCCAGGGCCCAGGGATGTTTCGCAGCTCGTTTAAGGCCATGGTGGTCTTTACTGTAATTAAGATTCCTTCATTCCAATCGCCAGAAAAAGTAACCCAAATCCAATAGTGTGTCATGTGTGTTTCATACACGACACTAAACAGACTCAATTAGTCTGGACAGGTTATGCTGCACCAAAATGTGACTAGTGTTATACCAGTGGGAATCACAGTAATTGTATAGGACATGATATTTAGATTACTTAACTCCTCCAACGTAAAAAGAGGTAGTGTAGGTAGCAGGGAGTTTCCCAGTACAAGTGCCCCAGGCCTTCAGTTCTCACATCTTTTTCATATTTGCAACATCCATTTTGTTAGCTCCAGGGCTCACTGCAAGGCCCCAGCATGTTGTTCCATGAGCATGGCCATGTATGACGAGCAGGGACTGCAAGCAAGACTGGTCACACTTATATTATAGCTAAGCATTAGAACTGATCTGTAGGAAGTAGTGTATTTTTCAAAAGCTGGTCTAGGGCACCTAGGACATTGGACTGGCACTAGATTTCTAAACCTGCAAGTGACTGAGTTCTGTCATGCAACCTGATTTACCTGATTTA
Organism: Alligator sinensis; assembly: GCF_000455745.1. Taxonomy (NCBI): domain Eukaryota; kingdom Metazoa; phylum Chordata; order Crocodylia; family Alligatoridae; genus Alligator; species Alligator sinensis. The sequence goes on along the minus strand of NW_005841909.1, from coordinate 3,248,436 downwards.
ACCACACATGGGAATTACATGAAATTTCTCCAATCTCTTTTCCTTTCTGCAGCCAAGTTTTTCCATATGCCACTTACCGTACCAACCAGTGGATACAGGAATCCAGCACCTACACTGGCCCTGATGTCTCGGATGGGCAGAACAAAGCCCTTAGGCACTCCTTTTCTTTCCGGGTCATGAGACAATGACAGGTGAGTTTTAGCCATGCATATTGGCAGGTTTCCAAATCCCTGGGTGATAGGAGCAGGGAGAAAACAAAAACATTAAAGTGCATCAGGAAACTTTCATCCATGTAACTGTAATAACTGCATTTACTTGACTCTGCTCTTGTTTGAATTAACGGGCTATCTCACCTTGCTAACCACTCTGCCTGCAATCTGTCAGATCTGTCAATCATTTCTACATTCCTCTTTCCATCTTTCTACTGTTACTAAGGGGAAAAATAAACATTGCCATCCCCAGATCCAATCAGATATGAAGTTAATGCTTTTGCTGGCATCGGATATGCAGCCAAGGGTTGCATTTCCTCTCTGTTAAGTTAATTTTGATCCTAACAGCTCAAAATTAAAGTTCTCAGCCCAACTGAGGTTGCTCTTCAATTTAGATTATTTGATCAATATAATTGCAGGTTATGACAGCACAGTAATTACCAAGCTGGATGTGAAAGTTCGCTAAAATATAAAGGGATATGCAATGAATATAAAAAGGAAGTAACCATACATATTAGAAAAAGGATGGTTCTCCAACAGAAAGTAGTCAACACATACTATACACAAAGAACAGCAAGCAGGTGCCCAGCTCTCATGTTCAAAGCCCTTTACAGATGTACATTAGCTCTCACAGCCTACCACAACAGAAAGACAATTATCACAGACACTGTGTTACAGAAGGGGAAGTGAGGTGACCCCTTTAACCAGGGAAGATCATGTTAAGCTCAGGATTAGACCCCAGGATCCTCTTGGCTTTCCACCACCCTCTTCTCAAAGTAGCTGCACTCAGCAGCTCCAGTTTGAAGGCCCATTCAACAGCCACGTTACACACATTTCATGTTCTAGAAGAGCACAGTTTACCTTGGATGTTTTAATTGGAGTTGATACTGGACATCAACTAACCTGTATTACTCACCTGCTTCGTGTATAGGATAATTTTCTGCTCTGCTTCTGGAGAGAGCTCAATGTCATCTGCCCCATATATCTGCTGTGCAATGATTCTGATCTTATCCATAACAGGGAGCTGTAGGAAAAAAAACAAGTCAGCACAGCTATATCTACAGCTCTCCATGCATGCTGTGTGACGTTCAATCTGCAGCTATTTAAGCTGCTTCCATGTGCAGTACTACAAAGCTACACAATAATCCAAGGTTTTATTCATCACATTACAGCTGTTTCTTTTGATATGAGAAGAACAGACAGTAGGGTAAATCGGGAACAAGAAAATGCATGTTAAGCCAGGAGTGGCCAACCTTCAGCACGTGTGCCACAAGTGGCACGGGCAGCCTCTGTGTGGCACAACAGATCAGGGTGTGGGCAGGCAGCAAAGTAGAAATAGGGCAGGAAACAGGACAGCAGGGGGGGCAGGGCAAAGTGCTCAGAGTGGCACTCCTGCCAAAAAGGTGGGCTCCTACTGCTTTTAAGCTACATTTGCACAATTAGCTATACAATAAGCTACTGCAAAACACATACAAAGTTCATTTTTTGAAAATGTTAGAAGTGTTTCTTGATGGAAGGTAGCTTCATAGTTAAAGGGAGGAGGGAGAGCAAATCACAGAAGCTAAGAAAAAAACCCAAGAGCTCCTGTTAAGGAGATTGCATTAATAGAAATACAAATGAGCGCCTCATTATGTCCTTTAGGTATCTGCTACAGAGGAAGTGCTCAAGACATTACCATCTGGTTAAGGATTTGATGCTAGCTAGAAGACTTCTGGAGAAGTTGTTTGTCTCTCTAAGCCAAGCTCCTAGACTACAACTGCTGTAACTGAATCACTGGAGAACGATCATGCATATCTGGCACTGGAGCATTTATGAAAATAATCATTTTCTGAGGTCTTAGCTGACATGCTAATCACTGACAATTTTGAGTGCCCTCCTCAAAAGACATCCTAGGGGACCTCAATTTCCATGAGGCAGGTAATCTGGACTGTCCAAAAAATTAGTACTTTCCCTCGAAAAATTTTGACTTCCAGACCTATGGATGGTTAAGGAGACTGGGGATTTAGCATTGGCAAGATGCTTCCCTACTTATAAAATTACAAAGAGGGCATCTGTGGACTCAGCTGCACTCTCGTCCCTAGAAGGCGTGGGTCCAGAACCAAGCAAAGACCCTAAGGCTTAAATAGACAACTGTCTTCCCTGAGACTATGAAAAGGCAGTCTCAGTGTGACATCGCTACAAGGAGAGGTAACAATCTGTGCACTGAATGGGTAATTACCCACATGCATGGCTCCTGGGATAAGTCTCTACAACGTGTGCAATTACACTCTGCAGAACCCTCCACTTTCTTTCCTTCTTTCCTTCTGTTCCCCATGATACATGGACATGCAGAAATTTAGCATAATTTGGATGTAAACTTGCTTTGCAGGGTTCCCCTTGACTAGCAAGTCAAATAGCTGCAATTTGAGCATCAAGGGTGGGGGAGGGAAATAAAGGGTTAAAGAAAACTCGCAGGACATGGAGATGTCAAGGTTCTTTAGAGAGCAACTCTGAAGTGGGGAAGGTATGAATGGAGGCTGAACAACAGGAGCTCAATAGGTCTATGCAATCCAAGAGTTACTTGAAACAGCCATCAACTCAATTTTCAAACTCTGTTTCCAGTTAGTTGTGCTCTTTTCAGTGGACCACCAGATTATACAAATTTGGAAAACACAGTTCTAAACTTATCCTCTTTTATTGAACCATCTGTATATTTGGAAGAGATGTCAGATATGCTTTCAGGCAAAAAATGTCCTTCCTCTGGGCATTAGAGTTGGTTCAATAAATGATGTCGCTAAACCCTGCTTCTTGCATTGTAGCCACAATAGTCCAGGCAATAACAATACTACCCAAGGCATTAAACGGGTATCCAACTAATGTACTTTGATGGCTAAAGAGAAAATAATAAAAGTTAAAATCATATTTGTCCTTGAACACAGGAAAAAAAGAGATTACATCCTGTTCTGGCTGGGTATGTGGATTTCACTGAATAATGCCCCACCCTGAGCAGACACATCCTGAAGTCCTGAAAGGGTCTCAGTTTGACCTGAAGACAAGGGTTGCTTTGTCCTTCCAGGTCAGTTCATTTCAACGCACAACTTGGGACTCACTGAGGAACAACTCCCCTGCTCCAACTGGCCGCTCACATTAAGCATGCATTACCCCTCTCTGTACCAGTTATGGCACAGTCTTTCAAGGATAACAGCAAACAAGCTCCACTCAGTAATCAAAAACGCTTTAGAAATTACTTGGTGGGGCCGAAAGGATTATCTAGAACCCAGGATTTTTCTCCTTCCCGCTCCTGTCCTACAACAAAAGTTAGATTTTCTGATCAAATCAATCATGTTAATCCCTGCGAAGTGCCCAGGGCCTTTTCAGGCCATCTCACAGACTACAAGGCATGTGGGTGATTTGAATCAGCAACACACTTAAACATTTTCTTGAGTTAAAGTGAAATCCAGATTCCCATCAACAGACTGGGTAGGTCAGTTCATGGTCTCACCTCTACATTGTAGAGGAGCTTGAAATGGTTTGGTGTCTGCGATGCTCTCTGGACTGCACGGGCCAGTGCAAGGGCTCCTTTCCCCCCGTCTGCCCAGTGTGTGCATTTCACAGCATCAAATGCCCCTGCCTCCTTCGCCATTTGAGTGACCAGGTCCAGCTCCGCCTCTGTATCAGTTCTGTAAAGATGAGAGTGGGTTTACTTGTACCACTACTCAAGCCATCTGCTGTTTCCTTGTACAGTGAAATCACCTTTCCCAAAACAAGATCTAATGCCAAACAAAGACACCCTCAAAGCTTCTGTAACCATCAGGAGAGATTTTCTTATTGTTCCTGCACTTCGTAGGCTTCCACCACCCTCATTAAAGAAACCAGCCCACAGCTACATCCACGGCTGCTGCTATGTATATAATAATCTTTGTCTGACACAGCAGCATCCTGTAATTTCAGCTCTTCAGCCTTGTATCAAGGTCAGCAGCACAATTTTTGTGCTAGGAAGCATCTGGCTTTATGCAAGAAAGGCCAACACAAATGGGATCCATAGGATGCTAAGAGGGGCTGTATATAATGCACGTTACTCGGGAACTAAAATGGTATTGTGCTTCAGACCAGATGCTGTTCACTGAAAGCAGGGGGGTCAAACGAAAATGATTTGATGGGCCAGATCTGGATTGCAGGGCTTCTCATGCAGGCTGCTGATGCCACTGTGTGGGCACCAACAGCAAAGGAGTTAATGCCAGTGCTGTCGAAACCCCATGGCAGCAGTGTTAACTCTTTGGCTGCTGCAGCCATGGCAAAAACCCCAGCAGACAGGATTTGGCCCACAGGTTTTATATTTGACACTCCTGGTGCAGGGAAAAGAAACCCTAGCTGGGTACTCTGCTTCAGACTAGCCATGACTTCAACTGGGATCTGTTTAATACCAGTCTAAAGCAATGCTGCTTGTATAAAAGGCTCAACATACAGGGTACATCCACACTGCAGGTTACAATGCAAAGAGAGACCTGAGTCAGCTTTTAAGTACTTGTCACCAGGGATCCAGGTTTTCCATTTCCTGTGGAAAAACATAGATTTTCCCTTTTAAAGGAGAAAAACATGGATTTTCCCCTTTGAAACAGGAAACCATAGGTTCTTCCCCTTGCAAGCTGGCAGGGTTCCAGCCTGCAAGGAACTGCTTGGGGCTGGGGGACTGGAGGCAGGGGCCAGGCACCACATGTGTGCGTGCAAACACACACGTCTGGCAATACAGCCAGACAGGGTGGTGGGAGCAGCCTCAGCAGCTGGATACAGGTAAGTCTATGAGATGGGGTGGGGGGTGCACTGGAGAAGGGTGAGGGGCTCCAGGTGGTTTCAGTCTCACCTGCAGCAGCTGCAGTGGCTCCTACTTGTGCAGGCAGCAGTGGAGCGAGTTCAGCCCTGGCATGGGCTGGAGGTAGGAGGGGATGCCAGTACTACTACCCCACCCTGCCCTGGGCTGGGGCTCCCATGCCATGCCAGGCAGCCTAACCACAGTCCCGTGTCCACCCGCCCCTGGAACATCTCTTGGCTGCAGTGGCCCAGCCATGCAGCTCTCTGCTGACCCTGAAGGACCCTGCCCCCTTTCCCTGCTGGAGCCCTGAGTCTGTATAGGGCCAGCTGGGGTGGCAGGCAGCTGGAGCCCCCTCTCACAGGGCTGGGGGGGGCTGCAGGTTGAGAGTGAGGAGCACTATCATGGCTGGGGTGGGGGGCAGTGGCTTGGGAGTGAGGGACAGCAGCATGGGCAGGGAACCAGCATGCCAGGGCTGCTCAGTGCTACAAAGCAGCAGGAGGGACAGCCGCAGCTGGACTCATGTCCTGGTGAGCAAAGGGGGCAGGGGGAGCTCTGATCTTCCATGATAAAAAAAACAAAATCAAATGCCAAAATATATAGATAGGTATTTAGAATTTTGTTATAATGACTGAGGCACTGGTAGGCTTCCAGATTGCTTTAACATTGTAAATATATCCATAAAACATTACATTCAACTGATACCTATATATATATAGTGGTGCTTCATTTTAATCACAGAACAACATGGATTTGGGGTTTTTAATTAGAGAATTTGGAATTTTTTTAATCAGAGAAAATCAGGATCATTGCATCTCACCAGGGCAAATGATCCTGTGCTGCCATAGCTAAACTGCTTCTACTGTGAGCTAGCACATTCGTTTAAAGCTGCCTCAGTTCTCTCTACCTTACACTGCAGCCTGCAGTATGGAAATACTCACAGTCTATCATGTACCTGGATTCAAGGTACTGTAGGCATCTTCCTTTCAGAATCATCTGTCTAATAAGGATGAAAATAGGAGATCAGTAGTCAATGAACCTGCTTTAAAAATCAAGGTCAAAAGTCAGTTGAGGAAAGAATTTACCTGAGTGAACAAGGAGCTTTTCCTATTTATCAGTCACCTTGGAACAATGCAAGATGCTGTTTTGTAGCAATGTATACCTCAAGAGCGCTAGTACGAGAAGGTCCAGATAACAGGGAGACAGTGTATTGCAGCATGCTAGCACTGCACACTTATGGCATGGCTCCAAAGCCCAGCCCACTTACTTGAATACATTGACAGCCACGACTACTGGAATGCCAAAAATATGGGCGTTTTGGATTTGTTTGCTTAGGTTACTACAACCATTCGCCAAGAGCTGGAGATTCTGCAAAGAAAGCAATGAGAAAGGATACATATTGTAGGGAACAGTGCATGTCCCATGCATTGTCACCAACTGCAGTCTTCCTTAGCCTGATAAAGGGTTTTTAAACCCAAAATCTTGCTAACAATTATTTTTCAACTATTGAAGTTGGTCTAATAAAAGATATCAGATTCACCCAAAGAACCTTGTCTGCCTATGTCCTTAGACCAACATGGCTACAACCTACACCCCTGTAACATGGATCATATTTCCTCATGACACACTCCTTGGAAGTACTGATCACTGTTAATCCTGAATTTTGTGGCTCTTGTTTGAAGTTGATGGTGATCGCTTTGGTTTTATACACACTTGTATTTTGCAAGCTCATGGATTAGCAGCAAGGGATGCTGAACACTATCCATCACAACCCAGAAGGGAAATCACAGAAAATTTGCACAGGCACAGAAGCCAGCTGCAATAATACTAGAAAGTCATGATAATTACCCAAATGTACAAATGCACGCCTGGCAAGAGAGTGGTTAAAGTCACAGCTCTAACTTATTTTCCTCTTGGTCTTGTGAATAACTAATTTGTGATGCTAACAAACATCTGTGAAAGGAGTAATTAGAGAGATGCGTTGAATGTTTTAAGGGACAGTATTTCAACAACTCCCTAGGCAGCCACAGTACAGAGTGGGTCATAGGCAGCAGAATGGATATTACCATGAACAAGTGCGCATGTGAACAATTACATAAGCAGAGGAGAAACCAAAGGCTCCGAATACAGACTGGGTCAATGATGATGACCGCTAGCAAGTGTGGAGCCAATGTGTCATTATGAAAATGAAACATTACAACTAATGCTTGGAAGCTCTTCTCTGGCAGCTGAAGAAATTATGCTTGACTAGATGATGAGTATGACAATGTCCACATGACAATGTCCTGCAACAAAAACAGCTTGTTAGGTGGTGATAACCACTGGCTAAGTAACAATCAGGGCTACCTCTTCAGTGTACTCCTTTGGTAAAGGCACTCCAGCAGTGACCTAAAAAAAAAAACAAGACTCTTTTAGGATAGCAATTCACATGGGGGCATGCAGTATTTCAAGTTTTAGTGCTGGACTCTATCCTGGAGATCATCTTCTTCTTCAAAAAAAGAAGAAATGAAAAGCAATTGTTACAGACACAAGGACAGATCACAGACAATGGAAAAATCCCAGCAGAGAGAGATTTCATTAGAATGATAAATAAGTGCTCTATACATCTGTAATGCACTACATAATGTGTCCCCGGTGGCTGCCAAGTACTTTAATACCTTTTAGAACTGAAGGGCTCAACATAAAATTGTACATGCTTCAGATGGTCAGGAGAGCAGCCAGAAGCATAGAGAAGAACTTAATATGAGGACACGGGGCTCTACGCTCCAGGCATTATAAATTATAGCAAACTCACATTTTGGTCACAGCCATTTTAGCATCTCAGACCTGCGAAGAGTGAGGGGCAGGGTGGGAAGAGAAAAAAAAAACCCAGAACAAAGGATGAAAAGGGGTGTTACTGCTGTAGGATGGAGAGGTGGGGGCCGGGGGGGAGGGGACACAACGATGATGACAATATGGGGCAGAGGACCAGGAGAAGTAGAAGGGAAAAAGGGACCAACCAAGGAAGGGGCTGTGATTTGCAAAATTCTGGATTTACTCCCAGTGCAAGTGGTAGTTTACAGTTCCAAAGAGACATCTGCATCGAGAGCTCTCTGGAGTGGAGGCTGTGTATTCACAGCACATGAAAAAACATTCAATGTATCATTATTGGGCAGTGTTGATAAAAATTGTATGGGCAAACCATATAGTGTAACAGACCTAGGGACACCAGAGAGAACCAAAGCTTCTTCACCAAGGACAGCAGGGAAGCAGGGCTGGGAGGGACCCCATGAGGGCATCTAGTGCAGCCCCCTGCTCTAGGTTTTATGGAATGGCCAAGAAAAGTCTGATGAAAGGTCCCTTTCATTGCTATTTGCCAGGTATCTCAGAGGGCCCTAACTGTTTAAGCAGCCTTTCCATTCAGGATCCTGGCAGGCAGCTGTGCTCTACTGGACCAATAAGTGCTTGACAAAAAGGAAGCATGTGAGAGTGGGATACAAATATATTAGGATGAACATGCCTACTGAGACAGACCCCTGGCTCTGCTCAAGTGGAGTTTTGCCATTGTCTTCAGTGGGGTCAAGGTGGATTTCAGAGGTGGGAAGTGGATTTCATTTTAACTTTCTACCTCTAGACCTCGCTACACCAGAAAGTTAGTGACATAAACCAGGGGGCATCTTTTGCAGGCAATTGAATACACCACATTAATTCCTCAGTTAGGGAATTGATTTTTAAGTAAGCTGCCTCACACCAAAAGTGTCCACACAGAGAGTTAATGGGTAGCAGTTAGGGGGTGAATGTACTCTGCACTAACTTCACTGTTCTGTAAAGACAAGCTCCTACTTTTATGCTGGACTTCAAAGTGATTTGCCTGTAACAACTGCATTGTTCCCTGGCCTGCACACAGCCCAGAACGGTACTTACAGTGGGCCCTCCTCCGTGCATTTTCAGAGCTCGCACTGTGGCAACCAACACAACCACGTGAGGCTGGAGGCCAGAATAGCGACACTTAATGTTAAAAAACTTCTCCATGCCGATGTCCGCTCCGAATCCTGCTTCTGTTACTGTAGTGTAGACAAAATGAAGGGACGCTCATTAAAGCACTGAGCCAAGAAGCTGGTGCTCTCCCCGTGAACGGAAGTCTCTTTTCCAAAAAGAGAGACAGCAAAGTTATAAACTTACCGACAAAGCCTTCCTGACCCACGAGCTTCAGGGCAATTTTATCTGCCAGCACTGATGAGTTGCCATGTGCAATGTTGGCAAAAGGCCCAGCATGAACAAACACTGGAGTCCCCTGAAAGAGAGTGAACAAAGGGGGAAAAAAAAACAAACGGGGGGAATTCAACATCTTCCAGAGTGATCTTAAGCTTAAGTACTGCATTAGAGGATGAGAGCCTGCTCAGAGTAGAGACCAGCTGTTAAAGCCTTCTGATCAAAGGATCATTGTCAGTAATAAGAATGCAAGGCAAATAGGATTATTATAATCTGAAGAAGTGGAGATATTAATCCTCACAGGGAAGAGATGACTAAATCATAGCAATGCTTCACACTTGTAGGGCAGCCATTTCCATCTGAGGCTCTCAGAAAATTCCACAAACTTTATATCCTCCCGCTATGAGAGATAGCAACACGGAGACACTGTGGGGGAAGGTGCTGTCCTTCAGTCAGTCAATGGTGTTACTCCAAGTGGAACCCTTAAATTATGTTTTGTTTGCTTTTTCTCTGCAGAGAATGTCAGCAGTCTTGGCTGGGAACATGTGTGTACTGAGAGGTGGGGGGGAGAGGGGGGAAGGAGGGGACTGATGAGGGAATGATATATTCTGAGCAATGTTCAGAAGCCCTGATGACTGGCTTTCAAGGGAATCCTCCTTGCCCAGATGTTCAGCTGCTAACTTAAAATTGGAAACTGCTGGCAGGGGATAGCATGAAAAAAACACTAGTGGGTAGGCAAGAGAGAAGGAAATATCCATATCACACTATGTTCCACTTACTGATGTAAGGAGCTAGCCTCTCCTATCTGCTTCCTTCCCTGCATCAGCTGAAAAGGCAGGGAGTTGTAGGGCACTATGCTCCCCAGAGGCTGGGAGAGAAGGAAGCTCCCCTTCCCTAGCCCTCCCCTCCTGCCTGCACCTTAGCTGCACTGTGACAGCTAGGAGGGATTCAGATTGGGAGGGAGCAGGCGGATGAGGGACCCAAGACCCCCTGTCCAAACTGTAGTCGGGGTTATCAACACGCTGCTGAAGAAGCTGGTGCTAACGGAGGGTAGGACAAAAGAAGAGAAGTTCTCCAGTGAGCAGAAACTGGGGAGAAAGGAAAGCCTGCTGTGCCACTGGTGTGGGAGTTACTTCCTGTAACTGTGCAGCATACAGGGGATAGCCACCCTGTCACTGTACCAAGGCGGGGTGTGGGGGGGGACACCCTCTAGAAACAACACCCCCCCCCCTAAAAAATGATGTATTTTGCATCCTGAAAGAACAGGCAGACCCGCTGACCCATTTCAGCAAGCATAACATGAGCTCCACAATCCAAACTTGGGAAAAACTGGCCAGCCTGGAAAACAAAAAGTAGTCAGTACTCACTTCCAATGTCTGCATGAGGTTTGGTTTAATTGCATCTTTCATTAACACTGTCAGAGCCCCAGTCACGCCCTAAGGGAAGAAAAGAGAACAATTCATTCCCCAGATCTGGCGAGTGCATGACTATAACTTGGAATTGCCTCAACAATGCCCAGGGACTTTGTCGTAGGGATCTTTCAAAGAACAAGAGTGAACAGCACTTAGTGTTGTATACACTAAAATCAAGAACAAGACAGAATTTTATATTTTCTCACACACAACATATACCTTTCTCCCCCCAAAATTGAGGTGTGTGTTTTAAGTGGAGAAGCTGTTTTCTCTGCTGGAAAAGCAGCACTCCTAGAGACACAGTGTGCCATGCAGCTACTCAGACAGCTGCCATTTACATCTGCTCAGCAAACTGCAGGGATGGAGTCTTGTTCAATCCTCTCATAGTGAAGTTATTGGCTGAGCACTGTAGCTTGTGCTCAAGTGAGCTGCTGGTAGCATCTTAATGAGGCTTGTGATGTGGAAGCAACATTTTATTTACAGGAACTTTTATAAAGAACCACCTACAGGAAAAAAACTAATGAGCAGTCTTGCTACCACATTTGCAAGGGTCTGGCGTCTAACTTTGTGTGGCAGTCTAAGTCCTCCCGGGAACACAAAGCATCCAGGAAGAGTGGCAATGCAGGAGACAGTCTGGCACACCAGGAAGTTCCTGATGCTACACGTCTAGGACAGTCTATGTTCCCAGGAAAACTTACTGCGTCACATAGTTGGCCGTGGAAAAATTATTTTCCTATATTCTATCTTTGAAAAACAAGGTGTGTGGTTTATTTGGAGGCATCTTGTATGTGAGAAAATGATGTCCAGGGTGAAATCACCTGGCAACACACACACATACAAATGGATTCAACACTTTGTACCTGTTTAATGACCCATTCAGGCAGGAATGGGTGCTCCATGCTCTGGTCATGAAACAGGCTGCTGGTAGTCATTTCAGAAAAAGCAAGCTACCCATGAACAAAGGATGTACTGTGTTAGCACCCCCATTTTCTCTCTTAACTGCACCATTTATTTCCTTTCACTTATAGTGTTTAATTCTATTTTAAGAATTTGAAAAAAAAAATCTTAGTGTCTTCAGCAGGTTTTTCTTCCTTCCATTTCTGTATCCAGATTTGTAGATGCTTGGTCTAAGAACTCATCCTACACCTGCTGCACACCAGCCAGGTCTCTTGCTGAAACAACTTGGAGCAGATTCCTGTGTTTATGAGCAGTGCCAGATCCAGCTCAGGGGAGGAAGAGAAGAAGTCTTCAACGTATTCTCAGAACAGGTTCAGCATGGAAAGCTATAGCTTAAGCCTTTCTCATGCATCTCCATCCACCTGCCTCAGTACAGATCCTTGCAAAAGGAGATGCAGTGACCCCATCCTCATACTCTATGCTGAGCACACTAACCAGGATATCAGTGAATGCCACCAGTAACTGATTGACATCAGCCCAGGATGAACAGAACGGAGACCACAACAGAATGTTTACAACTACACTGCGACCACCCTGGTTGAATAACTAGTCCAAGAGTCATCATCAGTCCCCTGAAACACCCAGTCCTTTTCAAAGAAGCTATTTTAAATCTACCCTAGATTGCAGTACTCAACTGTATAAAAGAAGAGCAAGCCATCATTTAAAGTGGGGGGGAGAAGTGACATATACTGTTTCATTTAATTGGAGTTTCAATCTTACTCTGGGAAGGCTTAGATTGCATTTAATGGATCAATTTTAATTTCAACATCTCCAGCAGAAAATAATGAAAACCTGCAAAGTATTATTTATATCTGTGACATTTTAGTGTTATGAACTTCAAGAGAACCTTAGGGTTCTAATTATTCCTCCAACCTTTCCAAATCCTTTGTAAGCTATAAGTAAGCTGCAACCATTCAAGTCTCTGGACATTTCTTTCCAGGTTTGTTGGGCTTTCTCTACCCTTTTCATTGTCTGTACTATGTTTGAAGGGCTTGAGTTCGTACAAGCAAGGCCCCATTGCAGTCAGCTAGAGTTCTGCCTGGGATGGATTTCTGCCTGCTTTAGCCAGGGAGACTGCAAATGCCAAATCTACGGTAAGACTCAAATAGCAAACAGAACTGCTCAGACAACAAAAGGAACATTTTTGTCAAGAAGAAATCTCAGCCTTGATGAAGCCAAACCCCAATTGATTTCAATGGGGTCAGGATTTCATTCTTAATTTGTAACATCCTACAATCCCTTCTATGTGGAATCATCTTCATATTACTTTACGTGAGAGGCCTATATGTAGCAATTAAACTGCAGTCTTACGAGATCATCCGTAGTAACCGGCTCTCCTGTCCTGCTAGAGGCTACCACCATTCTGCCCAGTCGTCTTCTCATATCCTCTAACCCATCAGTGAGTGCTAAGACTGCCATGATTTCACTTGCCACTGTGATGTCAAACTGGGCCTGGAAAAGACCAGCACAAAAGTGAAGAATAAAGAGAACCATCAGGGTTCCTAACAGGAGTTTTATCTGCACTTAATTCTTGGAAGTAACCTTTCATTATCTAAAAAGAAACAAGTCTCTAGTGCTACAAAGCAGAGTACTTTTCATTTAAAACTCAGTGTGGAATTAGGATTCTTTTTTTGCAATATAATAAAAAAATGTATTTATTCTGTTGGCATGGCAAGAAATCATATTTCTCCAAGCACGTAAATCATTTACCATCAAAAGAAATAAAGTATAAGGTTTAATGCCACTAAAAAACTCTGCATTTTTAAACTTAACAATTGATGTATTACTGAATGCTGCAGTGTATAAGAAAAATTGAGTAGTTTCTATAAGCAGCAAGAGAGTCGGGAGCTGTTCTAAAGGATTACTGCTGTGTTTAATGAACATATACCCACATGGTTTGTTACCATGATACTTATCATCCCAGACTTCCATTAAACCAAACATTCAGGGAAGAATATTTTGGGGGACCACATGTGGTGGAGTGGGGGTGAAATGTAACTGTGCCCTGTGTTGTACATTTTCTTACTTTTGTTTTCATAGGCTGGAGGCAGAAGGCACATTTGTTAAACCTGTAGAAAGGAAGTGCTTGGAGAGGTAAAAATATACAATTTTTATTTAGGTACCAGTTTTCTCTTGCATGCTTTTTGAAGGACTAAATACCCTGAGGGGCAAGAAGCTCTTACTGTTCGTGAGAAGCCTTTCTCTGTTGGAGACTGGCCGATAGTGATTGTCCTCAGGAACCTGTCATTTGTATCCAGCACTGCAAGAAAGCAAAGTCATAACGCAAAGCTTTCAATCATATGCATTAATGATATGGCCATGATCGCCCTATGAATGCTGCCTAGGACAGTACTGTTCAACCTCTGGCCTGGGAGCCTCCTCACAGGTCTGGAAATTTGGCCTCTAAGCCCCAGCAGTTAACGCTGCCACTGCTTCCCCACCATCAAATTTCTGACCTTGCAGAGAGCCCTGCCAACTGAATGACAGTCTTGGGTGATGGATCACTTTGGGCATCTATACATGTGATGGAGCTTTGCTCCAATGCATGCTAATTAGAACACGTTGGAGCATACTCGATTAATTGAATACACATGATGCTGTGGATGCTTTAATTAGAGTGGCTCTCAGAGCTGCTCCAATTAAAGTGCCCTCCATAGCACACGCATGTACAGATGCTCCCTGTGTCCAGACCTGGTGCATGGGGCTAGGCCAGCGCATGGGGTTGCAAACCAATTCTGCATGGCAACCCCATGTTTGATCCAGCCCACAGACTGACCCCTGCCCACAGGATCCAGCTGTGAATCAACCCCGCGCCACTCTTTCAGTGTGTGGGCTGTAAGGCTGGGCACTGCTGCACTAGAACAGCACAGAGAGCTGCGGTAGTAGTGAGAAGTGCCACTACACATTTAGAAAGCTAATGCTGTAATCCAGAGGCCTCAAAACACTTGTACCAATTGCTACTCCTTCTCAAGTGTGTTATCTAAGAGCCTACAGGTTGCAGACCAGATCAAGCCATGTTGTACAAACAGAGAGAGTTCCTGTTCTGCAAAGCTCACAATTTGAGCACAAAACAAAAAGGATGGAAATAGGCTCATTACTCCTGTATTATAGGTATGAAATTGGAGCAGAGAGAGGTTAAGTAACTTTCTCAAGGACTTAGTGTCATACCTAGGAATTAAAAAGTCATGTCTCAGTCCCATACCTTAACCACAAGTGTGGTCCTTCTTTCCAAAGGTGAGTAGATACCATCAACCCCATTGCCCTCTGATCACCCTCAGACAGTAGCAGCAAGATATTGGAAAATATTAAATCAGTAGGTGACAGAAATGAGGGACAACAGATTTCCATGATGAAATGCTCAGACACAACTACGTTAGTGTGGGACAGTATTTTCCCCCTAAGTGTCATAATTCATTAGGCATATGAAATATTCAGGCCTGGCTACAGACCTGGTATCTCCAGCCAACTGAGTGCAAGTTAAAATAGTCCATAGCTTATTGCCCATTTGATAAAATAATTTAGTTCAATTATGGGAGGGGAGCCAGATGTTTGAGGATACATTTCATATTACATTTCCAATGAGATAGATGTTCCCTGGATGCAAAGCAAACCAGACAAATCAATCCAACATTTCTCATTTTTTGCTTTGCTTTTTCTAGCAAAATATTAACTAAACCCAGCCAGCTCCACAGGCCAGATGGATCTTCCCCCCCCACCAATGCTGGAACAAGAAACAAAGAATATGCTTGTTAAGCTGTACTGTGTTTGCGGAGTACACAGGTGCTATTACTGGTAGAGTTTATCTTATTTGCATTTAGAGAATTGCTCTAATCAAAAATCACTAGCCATTAGGAATGAAGGAAACTCCGATTCTGGACAGGTTAAAAAAATTTACTACTAAATGAATAAAATCCAGTGGTCACATGACTGATTAACATAGTATTCTAATATAATAAAAGCCGTGGCACTTCCGGCTGTGTCTGTCTATCTGTAATGCTCCAGGCCAATTGCGTGTGCGTGGCCTGGAGACTTACTGACAGATAGACAGATGGACGGAGGCGGTGGGGGCCAGGGTGCGCTCTGCGACACAGGGGGAAGGGAAGGTGAGGGGAGGGTGGCCTGTGGCCCTGCAGAGGGGGCACTGCACGGGGCCATGTGGGGGCATAGTACATGGTGGGGGGGGCACTGCACATGGCCACAGGGTGCCAGATGCACGGACAGAGCCTACTGGCTGCAGCATGCGACTGGGGGGCAGGGTGGGAAGCCGGCGCAGGAGTGCCCGCCAGCTGCAGCATGCAGCCAAGGGGCGGGGCACACTCCCTGTGCGCACCCTGCACCGTGCCCCCTACTATGCAGCCGACAGGTACTCCCTTCACCTGCCTCCCTTCACATGCCTCATGCCACACCCTGAGGTCACAGCCAGCAGGCACTCCCCACATCACACCCTGCAGCCGTGCACCACCCCCTCGCCATGCTACGCCCTAGGGCAGCTCCCCATGCCACACATGGTGGCTGCATGCCACTGCCTGAAGCCATACGCCACCCCCATGTGCCATGCTGTGCCCCGTGCTACACCCTGGGGCTGTTCCCTGCACCCCGTGGGAGCAGCCTGCAGGCACTCCCCGTGCCGTGGACACTCCCTGCGCTATGCCCTATGGCCGCATACCAAGGTCCCTGTGCCACGCCCTGGGGCTGCTGCCCAAGCCATGTGGCCACAGCCAGCAGGCATTCCCTGCACCGTGGCCACATACCATGCTATGTACACCACGCGCCCCAGTGCAGCCATGCACCCCCCCCACCCCAAAGTGTGCCCTGCACCACACCTTGGGGCTGCTCCCTGCACCACGCAGTCGCCGAGCACTCCCTGCACCGTGACCCCTCCTCATGCCATGCCCTGCAGCCCCATGCCACTCCCCATGCATCCACGTGCACCCTGCCCCTGCACACAGAGCAGTGGGAGGTGGAACAGGGCTGGGCCCAGAGCGGCTTGAGGAGTGGGACACTGCCCAAAATGGTGACTGGGGGGAGCAGAGCAGGACCCGGACTGGCGGCAGCAGGGGGGGTCATGGACTTTTATTCTCAGCATAAATAATGCTTTAGGACTGTAATAGGGTGGTCTGTTCCCTGTAAGAAGCGTCTGGCAGCCCAATTAAGGCAGACTGGCTGCGGGGCTTCCAGCTAACAAGGGAGTGTCCTACTGGGAGCTTTAAAAGCTGCCAGAAGAAACAACTTGAGAAGGAAAGGAAGCTGTATGGAGACATCCTAGGTAAGCACAACTGGATCTTGGTAAAACTCCTCCCTGGGGGAAGGAGACTAAGATTTCATAACTGTAAGGCTGGAAAGGACCTTGGAAGATCATTGGTTCCAGCCCACTGCACCACGCAGGAAAGAGAATTTGGGGTCAGGTGACACCAGCGAGGTGACCGTCCTGTCTCCTCTTAAAGATTTCCAGGGTAAGTGATTGCACCACCTCTGGAGGGAGCTTATTCCACAGTCTGGACACCCTGACTGCGAATAAGTTTTTCCTAACATTGAGCCTGGATCGGTCTTCCAGTAGTTTGTGGCCATTACTCCTAGTTTTCCCCTTGGGTGCCCTGGTGAAGAGCTGCTCACCGAGCCCTAGTGTAGTGGTAAGCTGCTACCAAGTCCCCTCTCGGCCTTCTTTCCTTTAGGCAGAAGAGTCCCAGATCCCTCAGCCTTTCCCCATATGGCTTGCTGTGTCAGACTCTGATCATATGGGCGACTCTTCTCTGGACTCTCTCAAGCTTTTCCATGTCCTTGTTAAAGTGCAGCACCCAGAACTGGATGCAGTACTCCAGCTGTGGTCTCACCAGTACTGAGTAGAGTGGAAGAATCACCTCCTTGGTTTTGCTGGAGATGCATCAATTGATGCATGCCAGAGTATTATTTGCCCTACTGGCTGCCGGCTCATATTCATACTGTGGTCTGTTATTACCCCCAAGTCCATTTCATTCATGGTGCTAGTCATTTTGGTGCCACCAAGCTGGTAGGTGTGTTGGGGGTTGCTCGTCCCAAGCTGGAGCACTTTACATTTCTCGACACTGAACTTTATCAGATTCCAATCTGCCCAACTTGCTAGCCTGTCTAGGTCTGCCTGTAACTGTAGCCTATCTTCACGCATGACCATGCTTCCCCATAACTTGGTGTCGTCCGTGAACTTGGCCAATGAGCACTTCACCCCCACATCCAAATCTTTAATAAAGATGTTGAAAAGTACTGGACCAAGCACCGACCCCTGCGGGACACTGCTGCCTACTTCTCGCCAGGATGACAAGGATCCATTCACTACGACTCTCTGGGTTGTGTCCTACAGCCAGATTCTCACCCACCTGACTTTCTCAGAGTTAAGCCCACAATCCTCCAATTTTCTTGCGACAACATCGTGGGATACTAGATCAAAGGCCTTTTAGAAGTCTAGGTATACCATGTCACCCTACTCTCTTGTGTCCAGGTGGTGAGTTACCTGGTCATAGAAGGAGATGAGGTTGGCAAGGCAAGACCTGCCTGCGATGAAGCCATGCTGGCTGGCATTCAGAATCTTACCTTCTGCAAGCTTACCGCGGACTGACTCCTTGATGAACTTTTCTAGGATTTCCCTAGGATGGAAGTCAGGCTGTAGTGGCAATGCGTAGGGGTGCACAGGGGTGCACGTGCACCCCCCTGGGAGCACTGGTGCACCCCCTGACAGCCAGCATTCCCTGCTTAGGCAACAGGCAGGTGAGAGTGCTGGTGCCCCCTCCCCCTGCCCAAGAGCACTGGCCAGGGAGTGGGGGCACCAGGAGAAGCAATCCCCGCAGTCCCACCCTGGCCAATCAGGGGGCGGGGGGGTTGCCCCACAGCCAATCGCACTGACCTGGAAATGCCACAGCACACCCGGAAGTGCACTTCTGGGTCGGTGTGATCAGCTGTGGGGGAGCTTCCCCCTCCCAATTGGCACGATCGGCCGTGGGGGGGACCCCCCCCGGTTGCTGACTGCTGCTGGGGGGGCAAATGTCCCCCCATACTCAGGAGGCACCAGTCGCCCATGTTAGGCTGATCAGCCTACAACACTGGCCCTCTTCCAGTCCTCAGGGACTTCTCCAGAGCGCCAGAAGTTGTGGAAGAGTTTCATCAGGGGTTCTGCAGTGGCTTCGGCCAGCTCCTTCAGTACTCTCAGATAAAGATCATCTGGTCCCGCCGACCTGTATACGTCTAATTTTTTTAATTGGTCATAGACCAATTCTACGGCAATAGTAGGAAGGCGATTATTCCTACCATGTTCATCCCGTATTCTACTTGGTGTTGTTTTTCCCTTGGTCCGGGGAAGTCTTGATCAGGGAAAAGACATATTGACCGGGAGCTGGAGGCTGGACAGGTGGAGTGACTAGAGCAGTGCTTCCCAAACTTTTCCTTAGCATGGCCCTTCGCTCCCAACCCACAGCCCTGCACCTCCGCGACCCCATCGACTGGTGGTGCAGCGCCATTTGGGATCGCGGCCCACAATTTGGGAACCACTGGGCTAGAGGCCCTTGAGGCTGCCAGAGAGATGGAGAATGCATTGCAATGGGTGAAACTCTATATTACAAAACCAGCAACAAAATCTGAAATTCCACTACTATTAGGAAGTAAAGCCTGCTCCCCATGCAGATTTTGTACAATCATCTGAGAGAGGGGGATGATGCTGTTTTTTTTTAACCAAAATAGTTGCACTGAAGTGTAGATGCAGTTACACTGATTTGGCTTATTCCCAGGTGGAAACGAAATATTTTCACATGCATGTAACCCTGTCTGACTACATAAGGGTAGTTAAAGCACTGTAACTTGCCTGGGTTTAGACCACGCTTAATTAAGGAAACAAAGCACAACACTTTCATTTTCAGAAATTTAGGCTACAAAATGGGAAGCACTAGAAACATGCATGTAATATATTAGCATTTTAAAGATTGAGCATTTTTGTTTGTTAAAGAAAATGCACGTTCAATTTTTGTGTACTCTGATTTGATCTACAAATATTCAAATGCAAAACAGAAAAATTCTTTTCTTAATGAAATGCTATATGCAGAAGTTTAAGCTTGGTTTAATAAGAGTTACTCAGCATATCAATACCTGAAACATTTCTCGCAGTAAGTAAATAAATTCTAACTAATAGAGCCATCTGTTTAAAGTTATTCTAAGGAAAGTTAAAAGCCAGACAATGTTGTTTCTCACATTAAAATACTGTTTTAATTAATCAAATGTCATTATTTCCAAGCATTTGTAATGGAACCAAACTACAATAATGCTGGAATCACTCCCTGAAAAGGGTTTAAAAAAAAGCTGTTAACAGGATGACTGGATTAGCTTCCACAGTGTGCCTGACAAATAAATTAAAACATCTTGAGAAAGGAAAGCTCAGCTGCTATGAGTCTTCATAGCTCCATGGAAGTCAGTTATTTATGACAGCCGAGCATTTAGCCCACTGGCTGATAAGGAATGAAGTTCAATGCTGCATCATACTGCAGTACAGAAATGATAGCAACCACATCAACTCTCAGGCCCACTGAAATCCATTAAGTTTTACACACCCACTCAGGCATTTCTGCAAATCCTGTGAGAGACTACCTGCAGCCAGATGTGGGCTAAATGCCTTTGAAAACCTGGAGCTAAATGACTTGCTCATACAGAAGTCTGCATGAGGACAGTAAACTAAAACCAGCCTCATAATGGTGCACTGGGTACTCCCCCCTCTTTTCTGCATGGGAGGAAAATGGGGCAGCTAACCACGGGCTGCCAATCTATTGTTCGTGCATCGACCTGCTGGCAAAATCAGAAATGTGAACATGCTCTGATAAGCTAAGTCTGACCGGAGCTCAAGTCTTTATACCAGCAACGGCTGGGCCTCACTTCCATCTCTAAAGCACCCCATCATGCAGACTCAGACCCCTCCACCCCACTTTCCAATCTTTTCATGTTTCCCAATCAAATCCATTCATCTTGCTCTGGTACCTCTTTGCCATGTAATGGTAGTCGGATCAATATCCAGTCTCACGAATTTGTGCACCTCTTCCTCTGTCAAGGTCGTGGGTTCCGTTTTCCTAATACCCAATTTCTGGGAAGGAAAAAGATTTAAAAAAATGACAGGCCAAGTTAACAGAAACAAGTATTTATTAAACAGTTAGCCATCAGCAGCTATTTCCCCTATTTTCAGAGATTAATGGAATGGAGGGCACTTTTCTGCATTTCTTCTAAGCCAGTGACTGTCAACCATGGTGCTGTGGCACCTTGGGGTGTCTTGAGATCCTTTCAGGGGTGCCATGGGACGCAATGCAATATTAGCAGTTAGGTGTGCAAACATGATTCACAAGATAATCCAATGATTTCAAATAGGAATCCACAATGTTAAAAAATTCTGACCTATTGTGGTCTTTCGGTGTTCTTTACAATAGAAAAATTGCCATATTTTTTCGTAGTCAAAAAATGAGTGAACACTAAAAGCTGGCATTTTCCAAGCAGCGCACTGAGTCTAAGGAGGGGTGCCCTGAGCCTAACAAAGTTGAGAACCACTGCTCCAACCAAAGGATGGGAACATCCATTTGTACCTTCAAACTGAGAAGGCTACTAAGTAACTGTGAAAGTACTACACACTGTAAAATCCCTTCCTTCCACCAGAGCAAGGTGTCAAGGTCGCAGGTGGAAGGCATCCAGAGACATTTCAAACCAGACAGATCTCTTGCTCAGCATCCCTATAGAAAATGTGCAAAGTTCACCCTTATGCACTGCATTCTGATCATTAGTCTTGCATGTCTATACCCATTTCTCATTACTTTGCCTGGGGTCACTGCACATGGCTGTTAAGCATTAAAAGCACACGGCTTTCGGCATGCTAGTTAACGTGGCACAAAGGAAGCATTAAACAATCCAGTCACAAGGCTGTCAGCATCCCAGAAAGCCCTGCTTCAAGAACAGGAACATATTGAGAGGATGGGCAATTTGCCAAATTACTTAATTGAGAGAGAAATTATCTCAGGAAGACCGGTTCAAGTACAAGCATAGGAACGCGGAAAATAATTGAATTGAATTATGAACCAGTGAATCAGTTATCTAGGCGGTACAGTCCTGCAACTCTGTAGAAGCAGGGCAGAGAGGATTCCTTTCTGCAGTGTCAGCATCCCCTTCATGTCACCACGCTGCAGTGACTTGAACCGTGATAAATGAGGACAGAATACGACTCTGCGCAGCACACCAGGAACACCAGGCAACGTTATGTACATTGCCAGTTCAGTGGAGGAGGCAAGACTGGGCCCGGGACTCAAAACATCAGTCTCACCTGGTGGGGACGTTGCAGCTATTTAACAAATTCAAACTTTAGTCAGCCTGCTCTGGACTCCAAATAGACTGTATTATATACCTACATAATGGGATCGCTGTAACTCATACTGCATGAGCAGCCTCAGACTTGTGGGTGGGTCTAGCATGCTTCGGGCTATTGTAACCAGCAGAAAATTTCAGCCTGAAATGGAATTTCTACAGACCAGCAACACATGTGTTTGCTGAGCATTAGGCAAAAAAACTGCCCCGTTTACATCCTAGGGTCTGCATATCATTTAAAAAGTCAGTCATTTAAAGGACACAGCTGTTCATGTATTCAGGAACTTTCTAGATGAAAGCTGACACAAAAGAACATGTAATAAAAAGATCCTTCTCTCACCTCTGCCCAATTCATACCAACCCCTGCTCCAGGATTTCCAATCATTCCTGTTCTGCATGCTGTATTTTTAAATGACTGTTCTGGCCTGCAGTCACAATAACTACCCCAGCAGGAAACGTCATCTTCAGCTGTGACCATGTAATTGCATAAAGTCTTCAGGGCTAGGAGCTGCCTTATTTCTATCTGGCATTGCACCAAGGACACTTGATAACAGGAATCACTAATAAGCAGCCCTTGTTTCTTTCATTCCCCATACCCCACACACACATTCCTCGTTCACTTATCTTATACATGACAAAGTAATGTATAACATGAGATCAGCTCTTCCTCAAGGAAGAGGCTGTGTCACAGTTCATCTGCGTTGCAAAGAAGTGAGCACATTTTAGCTCACTGCATAAATAATGACTACCAACTGCCCAAC
>NW_005841909.1:3212289-3225742 GCF_000455745.1 Alligator sinensis | reverse complement strand
TTCCCTACAAAAAAGCACTAGACATCAAACAGGGTTGATCAACTCACCTGCAGTCTCCGGATCTGAATATCAGAGAACTGCCTAATTCCATTGATCGGAGGCACCAAGCGGGTGTAAAGAGCCTTGTAAAACAAGATGCAAAATTAGCAGCTGCAGGATATCCCATAAATCTTGACATAATTTACTGTGTTTAGTGCACTAGAGAAAGGAATTGCTTGCACTGTGTTTTACCTGATCAGTCTGGGTCCACTCATGGAACATACGAGCATCGATAGCAGCAGCTACCAGGTTATTGGCTGCAGTGATAGCATGGATGTCACCGGTAAGGTGGAGGTTAAACTAGGAGGAGGAAAACAAAGAAAAAAAGGGAGACACCAATCATCTCACCCTTATTTAATTCTCATTTATTACAGTCAGATGGAAAGAGAAATATAGCAGTGGTACCGGGGGGTGGGGAAATCACTCCGCACAATATGTGGAGCAGGAGATAGAATTTGTCTAAACAGAAAACACCTCCCCCACATTTCTACAACTCCCAGAATGCAGCATGCAAATAAAAGCTTTCCTAGACCAGAGTCATTTCCTTCAGTTCTGCCAGGTCTTCAAGAGTCAAGCAGCTGATGGCACAACACAGCTCTATTGCTTTAGTTGTTCTTGCATTTCAGAGCTGTGCAGCATAGGCTGTCTAGGCTGCAGTCATTGTAGCTAGGATATTCTTCTCCAGGCTAGCTCAGGTGATGCTTACAGCCTAGATGCAGTAACAAAGAGCTCAGGACATGCACAATACCCAAGCATTCAGCCTCTCCAGTGGTTTCAGAAGCCAATGCTGAGTTCTGTGCTACTGCGACTATATTGCCATCAGCTCCCAGGTCAACTAGTTTAAAGCTAGCTTGCATTCAACTATAGACACTGCTAGGACTACAGTGTAGATGGAGTATAGGCATTTGAGATTTATAGCCTTTTCTTCTTGTCTTGAGCATAAACATGAAGATGAAGAGGAGGGGCTGCAGTTAAGACCTAGCCACAATGAGAGAGAGATGAAGGAAGAAGACAGCATTAGAAAAAAGTCAGAAAACAGGCAAGACCTACAAAGGCCTTAAAGCCACAGACTGAGACCTAAGTGACCAGACAGCAAAAATAGAGGCAGCACAGCCACATGCTGCAATAATGCTGGTTCACTAAAACCAAATGACCTCTTGCTGTTCAGTTTTGTAGCCTTCACTTTAAACCTCTCTGCTGGCTAACAGTCAGGCCAAGAAGAGCTTGTTTGCAAGTTATGTCCATCAGTGTCTCAGCATCTGTGTCATGATGAATGACTCCAGAGATCTGCTGCTTAGAAGGGAGAGGCAAGAAGTGGGGGGAAGGGAGGAATGTATTGATTTTTAGAAAAATCATACATTCTGCTCTTGTAGGTCTCTGCCTTTCAGGTCAGAAATAGCACAGTCTAGCTAGCCCCCTCCCAGAGCCATCCAAGTTCCCCATGTTGGGCTCAGACTAGTGTTTTGGGTAATCTAGATAACTGGTCCAAGTGACAGTGCCTCCACAGCCTTTTGGGAGGTGATTTTTGTTGTCAAATCTACTGATAGACCCCTCAGAACCACTTTACATCAATCTCTGCCTTTATTTATATATTTTGTGGCTGTGCTACATAAATCCATACCAGCTCCCCACTCATCACCTCTGCTAATCCTCTTTAAATTCCCTCTAATGTGCCAATATATTTCAAGCACATGATACAAAACATAATTACCTATGTGCAGTAACACCAATGCTGCAGAGCGAGGGGCCTTTTCACCCCCAACTCAATTCTGCTACCTGTGTAATGTAGCTGCTTCCATGTAACACTGCAGTATTCCTGACTAATGTGTTGCCCACCAGCACGTCTGTGTCTTCACATTTCTACTTTTCAAATTTCCCTTTCCATTGCAATTAATAATCTGAAACAGTCAAATCTAAGTCCACAGAATACATTATTGATAGAATCCACAAGTGTAGGGTAATGTGTAATTAAGGACCACTACTTAATATTTTGGTACTTTAAGCACCACAGTATTTTACAAAAGAGAGTCTTCATTATCCTCATTTCACAAATGAGCCATGGAAGAACAGGGAACTGGTTAGTCTGAAAATGCAGAGCTCCACAGCTGGGCTGGGAGGAGAATCTCACCTGTGTGCACATGCCAAGGGCTCCGAGGGCAGAGCTACGTTGGTGAGGGACACGGACAGTGCAGTTCTGCCATCAAAACACCCCACAGGGATGCAGCTCTGATGGCAGAGGACAGCTCCAGTCATTTCACGGGGGTTGTCGCAGCTCTGTCAGCAGGGAGAGGTTTTGCTGGCACAGATGTATTCAAATCAAGGGCCCCAGCCACTGTAGTTAAAGTGGCAACAGCCCTATGGGATATAGTTCTCTTGGTTCCTAGGCCTGTACAACAATCCTGGGACTTCACAACGGCACACTATGTATCTGCCCTTGTGCTTTGTACTGGAGCATATATATTACAGCTCTGTGGAAAAAAGTCTGCGCTCTTTTTTAGACAGATACATCTGCCTCTACACAAGGTTTCCATGTTAGCTGACCACAGTCTGTCTCTATATAGGGCTGGGCATTACACACAGTAGGGCCATGAGCCAAAATTACCTCCTCCATGGGGATAACCTGAGAATAGCCACCACCTGCAGCTCCACCTGCAAAAAGGCAAAGGAAGGAAGTCATCATCAGCCAGATAGTCTTATGTCTCCTTAGCATGCGGTGAGATCAAAGAATACTTACTTAAACACTTATTTTCAAAAGTCTCAATTATTGAACCAGGCTGGTTATAACCCAGCAAACAATAAGTATAATCAAAGGCTGCATCCCTTCTAGAGGGATTTAATTCTCTTTTCATAAGAGTGAAACCCTAGATCAGGGGCTTTCAACTTTTTTTTAATAAGTGTACCCCCAAGCTGCTGGATGTGCAGCTGGGGGGATGCCACATGGCCAGATGCGGAGCAGCAGCAGCGTGGGGTGGTGGTGGCAGCTGCCTTGTGTGAACTACCCCTGCATCCAGTCAGCCAGGCGGCACTTGTGTGGCCCAGAAAGGGGCACCACAGCCCTGGGCCCCCCACCCCCGCCCTGCTCCTGGGAGGTGGCGGTGTGGGGTGGCAGTGCTCCATCCCTGCCCACCTGCACATACTCCCTAGGGCCTTCCCAAGTACCCCCAGGGGTACATGTACCCCTAGTTGTCAACCCCTCCCCTAGATGATATCGTTGGGGATTATCCTATGAAGGAACAGAAAACAGTCCCTCAAGACAAGTGACATTTCTAAGCATTTGCCAGTGACCTTTCCCACACAACTTCAATCCAGCACAATCTACCAGCAGTAAGACCCTGCCCGCTCGTACCTTTTATGCCAAAAGTTGGCCCCTGAGAAGGCTGCCGGACACAGGCGAAGACGTTTTGGTGCAGATGAGCTCCAAGAGCCTGAACAAGGCCCATTGTTGTGGTACTCTTCCCTTCTCCCAGAGGTGTAGGCGTTATGCTGCAGTATAAAGCACACCATGAACAAAAGACTCCTTGAAGGACAAGGTTCATAGCAGGATTGCATAACAAGAATAGCCAGTAGCTATCTTTTGCAGCAATACAAATTCCAGAAAAAACCCCAGCCTCGGCCTTCAGGGCTGAAGCCAGTCTCTACCCACAAGACATCAGAAGGAAGCCTGCTGAGGAAGCAGACTCGCTCAAGACTGGTGTCTTGCACCTTCCTCTGAAAGACCGGGTGCTGACTGTTGTCAAAGATGGGCTACTGGGAGAGGTGGAAGGTAAATGTAATCCAATCTGACAATTCCTAAAAATCTCTTCAAGCGGCCACTGCACTCTTTATGATCAAGCAATAAGACTTCAAAAAGTTCTGCCACCTTCTCCAATACTGCCAGGAATGGTAGCATAATTTCATAAAAATGTAGGCTTATGTTTTCATGCCTAATGGATAAGTCACTGGCCTCCTAAACCAGAGATTATGGATTCACACCCCACCTGGGGTGATTTGTATAGCATATTACTTTTGATCAAGTCTACTTTGCTTTCTTGGTGGATGCAGGGATGGTACTGAATAAGGGCACTCTAGAGCAGTGGTTCCCAGCCTTCTCTTGCCGCGACCCTAAATCAGGACCCCCCCGACCCAGAGCCGACCCTAGGGAGGTGCAGGGCCCAGGACAAATCAGCCCATGTGGGGCCCCCTTAACACTGAGCGGGGCCCCATGGCCTGAATTTCTGGCTGGAAGAAACATAAAGAAACCTTCACCCTGTGGGGCCGGAGGGCAGGCCAAACCACAGCCACCCTGCAAGAGGGAATGGGGCCGCGGCCGCTCCACCGGGCCAACAAGACCCTACTGCAGCGCCCCCCCCACCCCCCCCCCCCCACGACCCTGATTTGGGTCACGCCCCGAGGTTGGGAACCACTGCTCTGGAGATATCTGGTTCAACACTCTCCCTGTATACCACCCACTGCTGCCACCATCAGAACCAGGATACTAGATGGCTAGATGGACCACTGATCTGACGAAGTACATTCCCTTATGTTCGTTAATAAAAACACCACATCGTGCCACATGTTCTGCTAACTTGAAGCCAAAGGAATGGGACCGTCTTTCACCATGATGTTATTTATGAGAGGTTCCACAAATGCAAGAACAACTTACCCTGTCACAACCACGTATTTGCCATCTGGCTTGTCCTTCAGGCGTCTGAGGGCAGAGAGCAGAACCTTGGCTTTCGTTTGACCATACAGCTCTACCTCCTCAGAGATCAGGCCGATTTCTTTTGCAAGCTGACCAATGGGCTTGGGCATGCAAGATCGAGAGATCTCAATATCACTTAAAAGGAAAGAGAGGGGTGAGGCAAGTTAGACTGCTAAACCACAAACCAGCTTCCACCACGTATAACCTACAAAGGCTTAGCATAAAAAGTGAAATCTTATTTCATGGCTAACAAAGCCCAGCTTGGCAGAACTATTTAGTTCACGGCATTATGGGTAAGAGGCTGCCCCAGTGCTGGATGGCTATTAATGTGTCCAACACAAGGATTTTTTAGCCAGCTCTGTGATGTTTCACACGTTTTCATGCATCTTCTCTTCGGCAGAAGCCCTAACCCAGCTCCTCCCAGTTCAAGGAGCTCTTGCTATATCTGTATAGAGATTTCAGCCCCACAGTTTGGCAAAATATTTAAGCATGTTCAAGTCCTGTTGAAGCATCAACTTAGGTTCCTCTGACCAAAGTCCTTTTTTACATAACTGCTAATGGCAGTGCTCAATGGCCCTTAAAAGCAGTATGGAATACTTCACCCAGACCTCATTCACCTACCCATAAAACCCTGATGAGCAACATGTATGTTCAACAGCACCAGCAACTGCTTTGCTCTACACAATGCAGCCTCCATCCTTCAGCTTGGCATATATGAGAGGATCTTTGCATCAAAGAAGAGGAACCCAAAGATGTAAACAGGGTCAGAAAATATAGATGAAAGAACCAGTGTACACATTACCCTACAAGACTGGGACTTTTAGGCTTTCCTTTGCAACCCACTGAGAATATTAGGAATCAGAATGACCTGAAGCTATTATCTCCTTGCCCATAAACCTTCTGTTTTACTGCCCATACCAGACAACAGGTAAGATGGCCATGGTACTGAACTGTCAACAGTAATTTATTTTAAAGTGTTACCTGGGAACAGGTGTCTTTAGGGTGAGCTGGTTATACTGGATGCTCCATTTTCCAGGCTGGAATTTCTCAAGAAAACGTTGTGCACTCTCCACTGTGCTCTGAAGGGGAAGAAAGAAAAGGGCTTGATTTATGGTCCTGAATGGTGCATGCAACAAGCTGGTTTATAAATACAGCTCTGAAAAGGTATGCCCCCTTCTCTTCTATCTCATCTCAGGTCAATAATGCATTTGGGGTGAAGTCATTTATTTAATTTTCTGAAATAGCTTTTCTAAGCCCAGTCTTTTTAGTGCACTAGACTGGATTCACCTCCTAGCCCAGGAGGGTTTGCTCAACCTGGTGAGGAGTGGGGCAAGGGGTAGGCATTTGCACTGCCACTCTCTTCTTAGCAGTCCCACCACCCTGTGGGTGGTTTTAAAATTACAACTGGTGCTCTCTGCAATCAGCATCAAGGAAGACCGTTGAGCTCATTTTTCGAGCACCTGCTGGCACACAAGCTGGAATTCTCTTTCCACCCAGCTTCCCTCTTCCAGAAGCCTGTAAGCAAATCAAGCCCCCTGGCAAAACCATCTTGCTTTGCACAGTACTAAGGGAACAGCAGGCAAGACAACAGGTTATAGTTATGTGAAACTCCCTGAGCTCTTTGGTACAAGCCACACCAGGTAACATGATGTGTGTGGTGAAGTCGCATGCAAACAGGCAACAACCACAACCAAAACCTCAACCTTCCCCCACCCTGGGATTTAAACACAAAACAATGTAGAGAAGTATAGGGGAAGCAGCACTGTACTGCATAGGGTGTTCTGATGCTTTGATGGATTAATAGCAAAAAGCTGAAGCCCTGGCTCAGTACAGGAATAGCAGCATTGTATACCAACAAAGGATCCTTGCTGTGAACCAGAATGCACACCTCCCAGACGAGGTACAACTGTACCTGCACTATGAACTTCTGCAAGTGTAACTAGATTAGGCAGGGATCACACCTCTTTACACTTCTAACTGACATAGCTGGTGCCAGCACAGAACTCCTCCCAGCCCCTCACTCACCTCCACCCACCCCCAGAAATGCCAATTCACTGTGTGTTACCTAGTGAATGCACACACAGAAGAGAACAGGGTACACCCTCTGCTGTTCACATACCTGCATCAGCATGGCCACAGTCATGGGTCCGACACCTCCTGGAACTGGTGTTATGTAGCCAGCTCTTTCCTTTGCTTTACTATATGCCACATCTCCAACTACCCTTTTCCCACTGGCCTTGGTACTGTCTGGGGAAGAAAAGACAAATGGAAGAATGTTGTAAGACAGCATTTCACGGATACCATGAAGGAGGCTGCATCTTAACAATCAGACTCCCAGTGGGATGAGGACTCAAGTACCCTGAAATAATAGAAGCACAATCACTTGGGATGCAGCTTTTCTCTTTGCTGTAAGTCTTGGATTTCTCCTTTAAATGAAATGTAAGGGCTTGTGAAAACAGAATTATTTATCTGCACACTAGGGGGACCACAGGCAGCCTCGCCTTTCCTAAAGGGTCACCTCTCCCCCTTTGGAAATGTCATGAAGGGCTCCAGATCACATGTTGCTTTGGCAGTGGAAAGATCACGAGTACACAAAGTCTCAGCATTGTGGGAGACAGGAGGTATAGCTAGACAATCTACAAACTCACTCCAGACAATTCTCAAAAACTGACTGAAAGCTATATTTCCAATTGAATGTGAATATGATTGAGTGATCTGGAAGAGCAGTGGGGAGTAGAGAGCTAGATTTGCCTTTACTCTTTATATACTAATTAAACTTTTTTGCATTACAGGGCAAGTCTAGACCCTGCTCCGTTCTTAAATAATTATAACCTATAAAATATGGCCTATTTTACATTTAATTCAAAGGGTTCTATAAATCGCCAAAAGGGGATGAAATGTAATACTAATGCTCCAGTTTGCAACCTAAGACGCAGTCCAAACAGAACCTCGTGAGCATGTTATAACATACAGGGGACCTTATGTAGAATAAAACCCATTGGCTTTTGGACAGAGGCCAGAGTTTTCCATTCTTTTTGGTTTCTTCCTACTTTGCAAATGGATGGCCAATACTACTGCAGTATAACTAGATCAAAGCTTTGTTAAAAATCACATTTGAAATACAGCTTAAAAGAAAAATGGAGGCCTCTGCTTAAACAACCAAAATGTCTTCTCTTTCATTGGCAAACACTGACCACCAACCCAGCTCTCCCCCACAAACGGATGATCCTGAATCCAGCGTAGCTTTGTTTTTTGTTTTTTTAATGCTCTCCTTTCAGTGAAGTCACCAGGAAGGCTCACACGTACGGGGAACAGAATTCACAAGCAGATCGACAACGCTATTTGAGGAAGTCGATGCATTTCGGTGTGGCATGCCAAAAAGGTGGCTTTAAGTTTCCTTTCTAGACTGATGGGCCTTTATTTCGCTGACTTAGAATAGAGAAGACGTTTCATGCCACAAGGAACAAGAGACACACTTTTCAGTAGCTATACAGCAGATATACAAGCGCAGAACATGATCCATAGCTTTAGCATTCATTCTGAGAGACAAGTAAGAACCTTATATAAAATGCCTGACTGAAAAAACAGAATAGAAAGCCTAAAAATCACTAGCAGCAACTACAGACAATGCTAATATTTTAACCACGCTGCTGCTGACAATTAGCAGTTTTGATGTTTCGCTACGTTTGTGCGGTAAGCAACAAATTTCCTCCTGGTGTTCAAAGCCTGCACAGTGTCATAGCTGCTAAATCGTGTTTCTACAGCAACTGTCAGCTTGCTGCCCGAGCTGCGCAACAATCCAACCGCCCGTCCCAAAGAGCAGCTTCATTAGGAATGCAAAAGGCAAATAACACAATTACATTTTTTTTTCACAGGATGCCAAGGAAGACTACAGATCATACCAGCAAGGAAGACTCCATCCCCGGCAACAAAGACAACAAATGATCAATTATGCACTCAACACAAAACCATCCCAATCTGTTACACAGAAGTAAAGGCAGGCACGAGTTTTCCCCACTGTCCTGGATCTGAGCTGCCTCCCAGTACAACTGAAGGCTGCACACAGTGCATTGGATTAGCTTGAAGCAGAGGTGTCAAGAATACAGCTGGCAGAGCTCCTGAAACAGCTAGGAATTTGGGGGCTGAACACCACCAAATTGCAGAGTACAGACTCCCACTGGGTCCACGTTTTGTCAGGGCAAGCGACAGCTGTGTTAACCCGGTGGCCTCCCCAAGCCAACAGAGTTGCTGTTCACCCCACTGCTGCGGGTGGGTGCTTCAGATCTGTCCTGTAAGGAGCCCCCTAGATCCAGATCCAGCCTGGAGTTTGGATGCCCATGCTTTCAAGTGTTTTCCTTCCCATCCTCCAAGCCTTGATCTAGTGCCTGACCTCTCTCAGTCACCCTGTAACCATCCTCCGCTCTAAACCTGCCCCCTCAGTATTCACCATCTCAGTCTAAAAGAACAGGAGTGTGTCAACAAAGCAACAAAAGCTCTCAAGGGCTGTATTTTCTTCAAAGTAAGAGATTGTCTTGACTACTAAAAATAGTCGAGAACATTCAGAGAGTTAGAGGTCAAAGGAGCTAGCTGCAAATAGTGCCACTGGTGGATGCAGCGTTTCACAGGAATGAGACCATGTACCCGACTCTCTACATGTGCACGATCAAATCAACTGCATGCGAGTGGCTTGCGGGCAGATGAAGCATGACCGACTTGCTATCTGGAAGTCAGCTGTAAAGGTTATTTGCCGTTGGAGGCTACAGAGTGACTCCCTAGCAGATTAGCTTGGCACAGTTTAAAAACCCCTGCAAGCACCAGCTCAGGGTTTCCTTCAACTGCTTCCTCAGCAGGCTGAGACTGGGTGCTGCTCTCCCTGCTCTTGCTGAAGCAACCAGACACTCCAATCCTAAAAACTCATAGGATGCGTCCCCGTGCACTTCCCCAGGGACGAGCAGCAGTGGCATGCTGTGTGCCACTGCTACTTGCCCCTGGGAATGCCCACGCCACTTGTGCTCTGGCATGTGGCACGTTGCCCCAGGCGAGGTAGGGGAGGCTGAGGCCAGCAACTGTGATCTCCCGGGGTCAGAAAAAAACCCCTTGCACTGCAAAGTAGCAGCGCAGGGAACGCCTGCACGTACGGTATGTGGCGCTGCAGGCTGGTCGGCAATGTCTGTGCTGGTCTGGACACACCCGTGGGTTTCAAAGCAGGAGGGAGCACAGCTCTTCTGTCCCTGCAGCACACAGCAAAGCAAAGCAGTGCTCTCTGGGACAGCCTCCCAGTGGCAGCACCACACCCTAAGCCAGGGGCGGGCAATTATTTCAGCTGGGGGGCCACTTAATGAGTTTTGGTGAGCTGTTGAGGGCCACTGGCCCCACCCCTTGACAAGTGCCCCGCCCCCCTGGTTGCCATCTTGGGACCAGAAATCCCACCCCCAACCTCTGACCTTTGCCATCAGAAGTCCCTCCCACTGCCCCTGGAAATACTTCTTTTGGGAAGGGGGTTTGCCATCTTGGAAATGAAAAAGACCCAAAGTATACACTAAAAGTCAAACCTCCGTAAAAACATATTTTAATTTTATTTGAAAAAATATTTTTGTTCTGATTTGTGTGCGTTTGGGCTGTATATATAGAAATGATTCCATAACAGCTCAAAATGAAGTCTTACTCTTGTATATTGTGGGGTATGGAGGGGTGTGGGGGTTATGGGGTTTGTGGGGGGATGTGTGTGGATGCAGGGTGTGAGGGGCTGTGGGTGTGTGTGGATGCGGGGTGTGGGGGAGGCTGTGGGGGCATGTATGAATGGGGGGGAGTATGGGGTTTTGTGGGGTGTGTGGAGGGGGTGTATGTGTTGGTGTGTGTGTGGTGGGGTGTGTGCATGTAGCAGTGAGCAGGGCTCCCTCCAGAGGCATGCAGGTATGTGTATGGAGGGGGTGTGGGGGAGTGCGGTGTGTGGGGGGTGTGTGTGCAGGAAGGGTGTGGTTGTGGGGTTTACAGGGGAGGGTTTGAGGGTATGGTGGGTATACATGGGAGCCCCCTGCATGTCCCCCTGAGCTGGTCAGCACTCGCCTCTGCCAAGCAACACCTCGGAGCCTGTGTGCCCTGTGGCACCTCCCTGCCACCACCAACAGCGTGAAGCCCCAGTGTGAACCACGTCCACTCCACGCCACCTGTCCTGAAGCATCTTGCCACCCCTGGGCATGCAGCAGGGTTGGGGCAGCTCCTTGTGTTTGCTGCCAGCCCCAGCCCTGCAGTAGCAGTGGGGACCCATGTGTGCAGCCCTGACCCTGTGCACCCCACACTGCTCTGGGCTTGCCAGTCCAGACTGAGCTGCAGCAGAAACTTGCTTGGTGCAGGAAGGGGGCCAGTCCTGCTGCATGCCCAGGTGATGGCAGGATGCACTATGGGTGGGCAGTGCCTCAGCCAGACGGTAGCAAGGGACCTGCCGCAGGCCAGACGAAGCCCTTCTGCCAGCCAGATCTGGCCCATGGGCCATACTGTGCCCACTCCTGCCCTAAACTTAATTAGTCTGCAGTAACTTTGTGAAGGGGATGACGTGATTGACTGACCCCTTCCAGTCCTTGTAACCTCTCTCTCTCAGACCTCAGGAAGTCTAGTTATAATGCACAACACAATTTCTCTCTCCATCCCAGAGCTGCGACTCATACTCTCTGCAGGCATCTAGCTGGGAATACGTGAATGCATGCAAAAGCCAGACAAAGCTTGCAGATGACAGTTAACATTCAGAGCAGAGAGCTTCTGCTAATCTCAGAGGAGAGGTCTCCGCAGCAACAGTATTCTTTCTATGCTGAGGAGCTGACAAAGCAACCACTGTGATGCTAGGAAGGAAACAAATCTCACCATTCCTAGCCCTGGCTTTCCCTTGGGTACTGCTGAAAGCCTTTTACTAGGACCTTCTTACAAGGGAGACGTAGGCAAAAGCTTTGCAGAACTCTGCAGGCTCCCAACCAAGCAAAGACATTTGAAGATGAACAGTTTTCATAGGACAATGTAAAACACCCAAATGCTAGGCCTCCCATTTCCATAGAGGAGCCAGCATCCAGCATGGCCAGAGCTGACTTTGCAGGAGGTTCAAAACCGATGAAATTCACAAAGGAACAGGGCCAAATTTTCAACACCTGGCTCTCACCAGCCCTCAAACAATGGCAACATAGTGGCACGCCAGGAACAGGGTGGTATTTTTACTTGCAACATGTTGATGGGGGAGGCTGCAATCTGCTTTGCTTTATGCAAATCAGATGTGGCCCTCTGGCTCCTGGCAAGCTGCCCGAGTTTGGGTAGCATAAATATATCAAATAATAACAAACAGCAACAGCAGATTTTTACTGCTCTCCTTTTAATTAAGCAGAGGACCTAGCATTTTTAAAGTACAACTCAGATGTCATCAACAAGGAACAGGACTGCTGAGCTGTAGGACAGAAACTTTTTTACCTTCCATTAGGTAATTACATTGCAACAAAATGACTGATCAATTATAAAGCTACCTTTAAAAGAGTGCTGTGGGTGTAGGCATGATAGCAGCTTGACGGTGACTAATTTTCTGTATCACTCAATATCTGCAACTTGGATTTAAAGCGAGGAGAAAACAGAAAAAGCCAGAATGGCTGTTCCTTATTTACAAAGGAGTCAAAGTAAATAAATTAAACCCTATCCCAGAACCCACTGTGTTCTGCAGGTTTACTTTTGTGCTAGACCCACTACACTAACAGTTTGCAAATTCTATTTTGCTTCAAGACAATACTCCTTCAAAATTGCACAGTTCACTCCGTACGTACAAATTCACAGCTATGTTATAGCTGCTTACTCTATATAGCTTTCCGAGTTTAGTCACATGCTAGATCCAAGCCACTTAATCAGATCTAATGCTACAAACCAATGACAACAAATCTTCATGCTCAGAAACAACAGCTACTGCCTTGAACACAAGGTTTTGCAGCCATGACAAAGTGATTATTTGACCTTTTATTGTAATGTGCTTCTTGCAATGCTCTTCCCCATCACATGGAGCAGTGGCAAAACTCCTACTGTCCTTCATGAGGACGGGAGTTCACCCAGTATCTCGTTTTCCTCTGCACATACTTGGGAGCTGCCTCCAATAGCCAAGGCAAACACAATAAAGCTATATCCTCAATGGTGTGGAAGCTGTGAGGAAACACTACCTACGCTCTGATTTAGACCCTGTGGGCGTGTCCACACATGCAAGCACGTGCGCTTACAGCAGCTCTAACAGAAGCGGTGCAAATTTGAGCGGGCGCTTTTTGCCTCAGCGCACGTGCTTGGACATAAGCTTTGTTGTGGAGCAAATTGTGCTACTTGGGGCAAAATAACCCTGCCTGGCTCCTCCCTGATCTGCAGCCAGGGGGAGTTAGAGCCTGGGGCCAGCACCTGTGCTGTCCCCAGCAGTATAAAAAGCCACCCTGGCAAGTAGCTCAGGGCTACTAGCTCTCAGGAGCTTCTGGGGTCCAGCCAATGGGTACCCAGGGACACTACACCTTGTGCCAGCTGGACTGCTGAAGCAGCCCTGAGAGGTCCCTGCACCCTCTACCCGCTGCAGTAGTCTGGCAGTGGGGGCTGCTGCCTGGCTGTACCCTGCTGTGCACCTGCCAGACTCAGATGGAGACTGCACAACCAGTAGAGGAATCTTCCCCTCTAGTCCAGCTGCCAGTGTACTGCGGTTGCAGTGTTGGCCTTTGTGTGGCACTACCGGCATTTTGG
>NW_005841909.1:3211838-3212240 GCF_000455745.1 Alligator sinensis | reverse complement strand
AGCAGGAATTCTGGTGTTCCCTATTGGAAAACTGAAAAATCCCTGATAAAAAAAATCCCAAAGTCACTCTGTAAAACACCCCAAAATCCATGTTCCTCCACAAGTAAAACAAAAGACCGCTATAAAGAGAGAGTGTGAGACAGAGACAGCCATCAGTTGGGCAATGTTTTATTGACATAGCTACAGTGTTAAAGCAACGTGGAAGCCTACCAGTGTCTCTATCATAATAATAAAGTGAACTCTAAATACATGTATTCATGAATTCATGAAACATGAATATATAATTTTCTGCCCTCGCACAGGGGCTATGGCCCCCACAGGGTCTACTACCCATCCCTGCAAGGCCCACATGGCCCACCCCAGCCCCCCAATTGCTGCCCCAACGGGCCCCATCCTCTGCCC
>NW_005841909.1:3191999-3211513 GCF_000455745.1 Alligator sinensis | reverse complement strand
GCGGGGGTCCATCACCCCCCATGGTCCCCTCCCCCTTCCTCCAGCCCCCCGACCCCTTACTTACCAGCACTGGAGCCTTGGTGCTAAAGCAGCTGCCTGTCCTACACGGGCAGGCCATGTGCTTCAGCACCAGGGCGAGGGGCCAGCCGCAGAGACGTTCTGGCAGCCAGAGCGTCTCTGTGGAGGATCCAGCCTCCAGTTGCCTCTGGGTACGGTCCGGGACTGTGCCCTGTCCCACTTTTTTTAACTGTTTTTTTTAGATCCCTGGATATCTAGGGGTCTAATTTTCTCCCCGTGCTGCAAGTTTGCAGTGCGGGGAACATTTTTTCGTTCCCGCACATACCTCTTGCCCCATCTCAAAGGGGTTTGAGATGGGGCAAGAGGCACATGTGCGCTCATCTAGATGTGCCCTGTATGTACAAACCAAACCAAACCAAACCAAACCTCCATATACTTACCTGGTATATGGTTGATTCCACAGTCTATTACAACAGCACCGGGTTTGATCCATTCACCTTTTACCATTTCAGCTTTGCCAGCTGCCACCACTAGGATATCAGCTTTACTGACCTAGAAGAATAGCTCTGTGTCAGTACAGCAGATGCAAATAAAAAGTTGTTTTATTTGTTTCTTTGCTTCCATTCATTTGCATTTTCAAAATGGTCCATTAAAGGAACAGACCCAGCAACACAAAATGGAAGTCCCTTAACCCTTCAACCCTTGGCTTGGGCATGGTTTTTTCTAGGACAGCTTCGGACCGAAAGCATCGGGATTATGAATTCAGAGGCATTAAGTTGAATTGGGGCCATAGGAAGGTCACTCTCCAGCCTCCTGAGGCTTGTGTTTCTTTATATTCATTGCTCTTCATTACTGCAGGCTGTCACAATTGAATCAATTGCTATTACAAGCACTACAAGAGTTCCTAGAAGCTCTGCCCAAATGCGTATGGTGACGGAGCCCCTTCCTTGGGGAGTTTACCATCAGAAGACAGAAAGGGAAGAGAAGGAAAAAGAAATCAGGTCTGTACTAAAGTCAGTAGAGCTATGTTGTGTATGAAAGTGGAGGAGTCACACCTCTAATCAACCTAACTATACCAAGAAAGCCCACTAGTGCCAATACAACATACACTGGCAAGTGTCCTTTTGCCAGCACTGTATTAAGGTTTATGCCAGGAGTGGTCAATCTGCAATACATATGCCATAAGCAACACTGACAGCTTCTGTAGGAGGCACACAGCAGATCATGGAACAGGTAAGCAGCACAGTGGCAGAGAGGGCAGCAGACAGACCTGCACACTGGGCAGGGAGCACAGAGAAGGAAGCAGAAAGCAGAGTAGTTGCTTGGAGAGGAAGCACAAGGCAGAAAACAGAAAGCAGAGCAGCAGATTGGACAGGGGAAAGGGATTGGAGTGGCACTCATGGAGGGTGTGGGACTAATTTATGGCATGCCTGCCAAAAAGGTTGGCTCCCACTAGCTTATACTGTTCCAGGAGGTGGCTCAAGTGTACTGACAAAAGGAGCTTCTTTTCTGATATTAGCTGAGTATCCACCAGGGGCTCTATTGGACTAGCTCTGCAGCAAAGCTAATGTACATTCAGTCAGAGCGGGAATGCAACTTGTCCCAATTCACGCATCAGGTCCATGGCAGAGCTAGGAGGAAAAGCCAAGTTTTGGACTCTATCCAGAGCCCTATGCATTACACAAGGTTTGACACTTGCATTTTACCATAAGCTTTCCTCTCCCAGAGTCTCCTTGCCTGCTAGCTGCACTTTAGCAACATAGCCGTGTGGGTTAAATAATTTCTGCTCATGAGTTTTGTTCTTTTCATAATTCTTTTAACCATGAGGCCGTGACACAGAGTTCCATAGAAATGCCAACATAAATCAACACTAATGCTAGTTTGGCTAGCATTGAGAAATCAGGCAGGTCAAGTTACAACTCCATTTTTAAAGTTGCAATCCATTGTAGCAGTTATTTTTAGTGTTAGCTTTGCTCCATCTAATTCTGCACAGGAAGAATTTAATTAGTGATTTTTCTTTCTTTTTTAATTTATTTGTAATTCACAGGAAAGAATCGTTTCCCTTTGCAAGTAAACTGTTATCAAGCTTAAGGACAGCTGGACAAGATAGTTAGTGTTACATTCTAAATGCCATGTGGACTCCCAGCTTCTACATTACAGCAGCATGGAGTTCTCCTGGTTTTGCAACTCTGTTACATTCACATGCATCTACTCCTTCTCCATCCTGGTTATCTGCCTGTAGAGATTTAGCAGCTTTGATTGCTGAAATACTTCCATTTTCTCAAAAAAATCTGAGTAGGTGGCAGTTAAGCAATAACCTATTTTTTAAACTCATACTGCTGAAAAGAAAAACAGCTTCAGTTCCTCTTCATGAACAACTTTAGAAGTTCTGATTAACTTCCAAAAGAGGCCTCTGAAGTAGTCTCCACTTTCGACAAGTGGGCTTTCAAGCAAAGACACACCACTCCCTGAAAGAACAAGGTATATGCTTACCTCCTCGGCCAGTGCTGAAGTCTTTGAGTGGCAAGTGGTTACAGTGGCATGGTTCCAAAGCAGCAGGTCATGCATTGGTGCACCAACAATTTTACTACGGCCAATCACCACTGCTCTTTTACCTGCTATTTGGACACCTGCAACAGAAAATCCAGTTTGTAGGTTAAAATGCCCCCACAAAATCAGAGACGTTCCAGGGAAAAGTAATTCATATACGAGTTGTTATTGAGCCATTTTTAGGAAGCCACAGTTAGCTCTAGAAAACAAAAACTGTATATGCTGGGGCTTTGAAGAGCAAGCAGCTGAGAGCTAAGGATACATTTTAATAGGCCTTCTTTCCTATCTGGAATGGCGAGAAGTTGGTGGCACCTCAATGAACATTAAAGCTTTTAAAAGAGGCTGTAATGTATGGTCTGCTGAACATAATTTTTCCTCCTCATCAGGGGACTGACACACAGTGCGCTCCTGAATAATGAGAACCAAGAAGAGCCATTAGTCCTCAAAAGATAGGTTAATTCCTTACCAGTCTGCCTGATAAGCTCCATGCACCCTTTAGGCGTACAAGGAATGAAGCAGTCCCCAAGGTCTCCTCTGGAGAGTTTCCCAGCATTGATGCTACTTAACCTGAAGCGTTTGAATTAAAAAAAAAAAAAAAGACAAGACAAAGCATGCTCCAGGACAAAGATTTTAAAGCTACATTAATGGGGGAAATGGTTGTATGGCTGCCAAAATACTAATAAAGTTTTTTCTCTAAAAAGAAGTAAAAAAGAAGCTATCGATTCAATCCACTTAGAAAACAAATTATATCCCAACTGTGAAATCAACTTACCCATCCACATCCTTTTCAGGTGCAACGGCATTAGTGATTTTCTCTGTATTGATTGGTTTATTAGAATCCAGAGGTAGCTGTACTATAAATCCATGAACAGCAGGGTTTTCATTCAAAGCAGTGATACACTTGAGCACCTACACACGTAATGCAGGGGCAGGACAAAAACATTGAAACAACACATTTAAATAAATGTGGGGTTACAACTTGAGTGTTGCTTTTTGTGCCTGGATAGACTTTAGGACACACAATATGTTGAATTCTCCCCAACAAAAATAAAAATTAGTCAAATATTTTGTCTTTTCAGGAACATCCAGACTAAACTCTTAAAGTCTTTTATAATATATAGGGATTCCAGTTCTTTTTGCTTGTGTCTGTCCTTAGGCATAGGTGTTTTTATCTTATAAAAACATAGGACAATGACACATGCAAACAACTGTTTTAAACTCCAGAATGAAGGGCTTCTTAACTAACTGACTAAGTCACTTACCTCAGCTTCTGTTGCTGTGTTTGGCAGCTTAATATGATTGGCATCGATTCCAATCTGCAAATGAAAATATTCAAAAGTTATTTTGGTTTTAAAGGACATGGAGAGGAACATATAAAAAATGGCTTGTTCACTCTCTCATTCCAGCCCATCCTTTTCAATAGAAATGAGCACGTGCTCTAGGTTCATAGATTCATAGACGTTAAGGGCTGGAAGGGACCTCACAAAATCATTGAGTCCAGCCCCCCCGCCATAGGCAGGAAGTCTGCTGGGGTCAAATGACCCCCACAAGATAAGTATCCGAACGCCATTTGAGTCCAGAGTACGTGCTTGCACCAGATCTAGCAGACAGACTGCTACTCCAATGAATACAAGCTAGAGAGGAGATCCGATTAGTACCTTCCCAGTAAAGATTCTTTAGCTGCTTTCTTATTCCATTCCATAAGTCAGTAAATAGGGGCAACCTCTTCTCCTGACAGAAGCTGAGATAGGAGAACTGATAGAGAACATGCTGCTCAGAAATGCTACTGGAGAGAAACGCAATACCAGCCATTGCCCTGGGCAGCAGGGGCTACGTGGCAGTGGGCAATAAGGCATTTCAGAGGCTGCAGAGTGATGAGCCAAAACAAGGCAAGTTCTTCTAAAAGGGAAAACAGATGTACAGGAGTTAGCTGGGGAAGAGGGAGGGAACCAGAAGGCTGCGTGGACCCAGAGAAACTAAGAGCCTGTGTACATTGGAATCGCTGCACCAACATGATTGCACTGACATCACTGGAGTAAGCCACACCAGTTCACAGTGTGGCACACCTGCATGATGGGGTTATAGTGGTGTATCACAGGAGCCAGACCAGTACTAAGTTCACCAGCACAAACGGGGCCAAACAGAGCTATTTGGTTACTGTTTTCTTTATATTCAAGTATCTGCTGTGCTGAGCGGGCAGCAAAATACCCAAGAAGAAAACACGCTGGTCGTCTTAGAATTACCTCAGCAGCAGCCTTCAGTTTCATACTGATGTAGAGATTCGAATCATCCCGATTCCCAACCTATAGGGGGAAAAAGAAGGAGACAAGTCACACTGGGGAGTAGGGCAAGAGGGGATCAAACTTGAACTCGAACGAAGGAATGGTCAGTCACCTAAAGGCCTTGTACAGGGACAGCATGACCTAACCATCTCCCAGCAGTGAAGGTGCATCTTATAGAAAGTAGAGAGCGGTACAGGTGTCAGATTTCTACCAAAATAGGAGCAGGTAGGGAAGAAGACTCATGATGACCACAACCTGTCACAACTGACCTAAACTCAGATTCTTAGCTTCTTCCCCAGTTCAGCGTAGAACAAGGCACAGGGACAGACAAATAAGAGTAGATGCAGTGCTTCAGCCACCCTTTGGAAGCTGCTCTTATAGGCATGCTCTCATAGTAAATGAGAGCCAAACTGCAGTAGGTTAGTGGTCAATAAAAGAGGCATAAAATTAGAGCAACTGAGTTTTCACTTTTTGTGGGATAAAAAACACATATATGGCTGTTAATGCAGAAAAAACGATGCATAGAAAAGCCCTGCCCCTTTCGCCTTATGGTGACATGCTCACCTGCTCATGCCACGCACAGCATGAAACTTACAGTCATTACCCAACTGATGATGTCACCCTAGATAAGGAAATCCCTTGCATGGCTACTGGTATGCAAAACCCACTAATGCATCTAAATATCCTTGACCTAGCTTCTAGTGTTGGCAAGAATAGCTCAGGAA
The DNA here is from genome assembly GCF_000455745.1 of Alligator sinensis. Classification (NCBI taxonomy): domain Eukaryota; kingdom Metazoa; phylum Chordata; order Crocodylia; family Alligatoridae; genus Alligator; species Alligator sinensis. Next base: position 3,205,938 of record NW_005841909.1, on the reverse strand, counting down.
TCTGGACTTCCCTGTTAATGGCAGAGGTTGAGGGTGTAATCCATATTAGACCTAATCCTAGGGTTGTTGGTTGTAGCTGTGTTGGTCTAGGCAGACAAGGTTCTTTGGGTAGATGTGATATCTTTTATTAGACCAACTAAATAGTTGGAAATATTGTTCTTTGCAAGCTTTCAGGCACAAATGCCCTTCTTCAGGCACAGGGAGAGTCTGTTGGTTTTTAGTGTTTTCCTGGGTGGAATAGAAGCCAATATGCATAACGCATGTCTGTGACAATGCAAATCGTGTCAGTGAGGATCAGACAGGTGCGAGACAGGTACAGGGGATAAGGGGGAATGTTGACCGGGTATTAGAATGTAGCTGGTAAAATGCAGACAGGATACCTGGGGTTACCAAATGTTAGGCAGATTATAATATGCCACAAATCCAATGTCTATATATAGTCCATGACTTTTTGTAACCAGTAGATATATGAAATGAAGTTTGTAGGCTTGTTTGTGAAAGGTGTTTTGTAAATTCCCTTTGTGGATTAGAACTGAGAGACTGGGTGTCTTGTGAGAAGTGTGCACCCACAGGTAGTTGGGTGTTTTTGTCTTTGATAGATTTTTGGTGTGCGTTCATTCTGGTTTGCAGTTGTTGTTTGGTTTCTCCTATGTATTTTCCATCAGGGCGTTTAGTGCACTGGATGAGACGTATTACACATTTGGAGGTGCAGGTGTACGAACCAGGAATGGAGATGGTTCTGTTGTGGAGTGTGGCTATTCTGGGTGTGGCGGAGATGTGTTGGTAGGTTTTACATTTTTCATCCTGGCATGGTCTAGATCCATTTGGTGTGCTTTGGACCACAGGAAGTTTGCTTCTGGTGATGAGGTTCAGTGCTTGTTTAAAGGCTAGGATAAGTGGTTTTGGAAAGACTCTTTAAAAATTGGGTCTTCTTCTAGTATGGGTTGCAATTGTTTAAGGATTTTCCATATAGGTTTCAGGGAGGGATGTTATGTCATAACTAATGGTGTGAGATTCATGGGGATTTTCTTTTTGCACTGCATCAATTGCGAGAGCAAGGTGGCTCTTTCAAAAGTACGATCTATATCTCTGGAAAAGTGTCCTTGTTGGGTGAAAGCCCTTTTGAGATTTGCGAGGTGATGATTATAGGTATTCTCCTCAGTGCAAATTTGGTGGTATCAGAGGGCTTAGCTGTATATTACAGCTTTCCTGGTGTGTTTAGGGTGATTGCTAGTTCTGTGTAGTCTGTGGGTTTGTATGTATGTTGGTCCATGGGTTTCTTTTATATGGTGATTTGTATTTTACCATTCTGGATATTGATCAGACTGTCTAAAAAAGAAATGTTGGTGCTGGAGTATTCAAAAGATAGTCTGATGGAGAGGTAATAATTATTTAATTTGTGATGGAAATCAGAGACTGCAGGTTTTCAGTTCTAGTGATGAAGATGTCATCTATATATCTTAGGTACAGCATGGGTTTGATGGTGCAGTACTTGAGGAATACTTCTTCCAGGTGGGCCGTAAAAAGGTTGGCATATTGTTGGGCCATTTTGGTGCCCGCAGCTTTGCCCATGGTCTAGAGGAAGTGTTGGTTATTGAAACTTCAGTTGTGTGTGAGGATGAAGTGTGTAAGTTCAGTAATATCTTCAGGTCTGAATTTATCCCATTGCACATGAATAGCAACCAGTCCTTTGACTGAGGCTTTGAGGCAAGCTGGGAATATTTGATATAGAAGAAACCTAATTATATGCACAGAGGAGTCATTATTTATGAAGGAGCTTTTCAAAAGGCCCAAGTGTCAGCAAGGCACCTAACCGACACTCTTGCCTTTGAATATTTCTAGTTACATTGTTTTCCAACACAACCTGTGCTGCAAAGCAGCAAGTGGAGCATAAACTGCTGTAAGAGAAAGTGGAAGCAAGACAAAAGCTTACAATTCTTGGCCTTATCCAGTTGTTACAACACCAGCAGATTTCAGAAGGTATTTTGAATTCTCCTGTCTAACGTGACAAAGAAGGATTCCTGTATGAAAAGAGCAGTGAGGATTCCTGGCAAGACCCCAGCAAGTACTATGTGGAGCATCAGAGACACTGCTCCCCAGTGACTGTAGAGCTGGTTAACTCTGGTTCCCCCTCCCCAAATGCTGCGATAAGCAATTCACACTAACTGTATTAGCAGCCCAAATATGTCGGAGCTCTATAATGGACACTACAAAGATACAGTGTCTACTCTGAAGGGCTTGCAATCTAAGGCAGCAGCAAGCAGTAAGAGGAAATGTGCTGACTGGCACATGACTGATTTTTCTTGGTCTCTGTGTATAAGCTATCCCTCTCCAGCCATTATTAGTTCCCTGACAAGTAGTACAAGAAGTACAGCAGAAGCTGGTTTTCAGACAGAACTGACTGGGCAAAGCAGTCTGCAGGCCAGCTCATGAAGGGCTTTTCTATGTGTAGGGGCAAGAATGGAAGAAAGTGTGGAGACAGATCTGGAAAAAGTAGTGACATGTTAAAGGCCTGTTTTTGGCATGGAAAAAGAATGTTCAAACTTCAGTGCAAAGTCCAAGATTAACTCATGAAGCCTTAAAGCTTGCAGGGGTAGCATTGCTTCATCCCACTGCATGGAAGGTGGGTAGGTGGAGCTATGCAACTCAGTAAGGTGTTTCTGTCCCTGAACTGTTACAGGTCTACACCACCTCCTGAGCAAGACTGGGCATATGACCAATTATTAAGTCTGCACCTGATCCATGTATGCCTGGGTCCAAAAGCTTTTTCAGGAGACATCTTGTTGTGGCCCCAAGCATGCAGCCTGGCAGTCAGAGAGCCTGAACCCAGTGCCTAGGTAGTAATGAGGCATCCATTCCATAGATTTGCATGGCTGGGCCTGGGCAAAGCAGGTGCGAGTAGACAGGGTTTATTTTTCAGCAGTACACCCTTTCTGGCTCAGGAGGCAATTGAAGACATATCTAACTTGGCCAAAGACTGACTGGGCCATGGAGCATGAATTATTCTGTAGCAATCCAGATCAAAGCGCACAGGGCGGGGAGGTGGAAGATTGAACTAATCGTTTTGGGGATGGAGTTGTTCAAAAGACAGATGACTTCCATTCCTAGGGTGACCAGCTATGCCTCCTTGACAAGCATTGAAACTTTGCTCTCAAGCTTTTTTAAATAAAAAGCTTTCCCTTCTTTCTAACAGTCTGAGCATGAGGCTTCTGTAGAGAGGAGACCCTTGAGGCTAATTCAAGACCTGTAAAGAGGGGACTGTATTTCTTCAAGGATAAACACATATTAGATCCCTGCTTTGTCCTTGGAATAAGAAGAGAGCATTCTGCAGCTGCCCAATAGAATTACAAGGCAAACAGCAAGAGACAGCCATTCAGAAGCTCAGTGGTAAAAAGGACAGACAGAGGCCATTTCTGTAAAACCTACCAATTCTTTGTGTCTACAAAGTGACATGACAGCCCCTTGTTACAGCTAGTAGACCTGAGACTGAGAAAGGCTTCTGACCTGACAGCTTCTATTCTCAGAGCTGCAGAGAGAAAATACCGCATCCTAGAAAACAGACCCAATTTTGCAAACACCAATTCAAACATCCTCATTTGTGCTAGAGGGTGGTTCTTGTGTTTGGATGAAAGCTATCTTAAAAATAGTCTGCAATCAGTAGAGCTTTGTTCCTTTTGCTGCACCTAAGCATTTTCTGCGTTCAGTTCTCTTTCACATTCTCAACCACCCAACAGATCACCCACATAAATCACACGCTACCAAGTTGATTTCTGATGCAATGTTCCATGTCTGTGAGAATTAAGGGAACTGATATATATGCTGAGGGTCATATGGTTCATCTATAATAGCTAATATAGGGATTGTGCAGTAGTCTGTGCTTTAAAGGGCTTCTGTGCTTAGAAAAGGGGATTATTAATAAGAAATCTATCCTACTGAATGGGATGAGAAAAGTTGGAGGAGAAAAAGACTTTCCTTGAGTGCCAAAAGATTGACAAATATCACATAGCCGTGTTGAAATCCCACACTGACTTCAGTACATTTTATTTAGTTTCATTTGTTTTTAAAACTGCCATTTTGCAGGGCAGTTTTGGTGAAGGCACAAAGTGTTCCAAAGGTCTTACAATTAATGCCAAAGGGAAGGAAGATTCTAGGCTAGTTTCTCAAACAAAGTAAATACCTGCAAAATTGCAAGGCCTGGTTTGAAATCTGGGAATTTCTTCTTCATTACAGCCACTTGGTTCTTCAATCTGTCTCTTACTTCTCTGGACAGCAGAAAAAAAAAGCAGAAGTTAATCAACAGACCATTTTCATGAAAGAGCCCAAGTCAAGAGTTACAAAATATACAAGTGGACAAAGTCTGAAATGGTATTTTCAAAAGACACAGATGACTTAGGTATACAAGTCCAATGACTCCCAGTAGGACTGGTACACCCCAGTCACTTGGGCATTTTGAAAACTCCACCCAAGATCTTCTAAATCCATTCCCCCTCATGACTATCACATGGCACACAAGGAAAAGCAAACACGCTTTTCTGCATTACTAGGTAAATTACTAAGCCATACTTACCTACATTTTGCCAACTAGCTTCATTAGAGAAAATGATCAAAGACAATCTAAAGTAAGTGAGAAACATGGGGTCTCTAAGAGTATATCTTTACTGCAGGATTCACCTGAACACTAGGTTTAGCCTAGACCAGTGATTCTCAACCAGGATGCCAGGGTACCCTGGGGTGACATCAGATCCTTTGAAAGATGCCATAAGGTGTGAGGAGATAAATGAGGTGTGAGGATGTAAGCAGATAAGCTAGGCTTAGGCTTGTCCCTGCCTAGACAATCCTCCACTCCAGTGCCCACCCCATGTCAGAGGTAAGCAATAGAGGTGCACTGATATATTGGTCCATATAGTATCGGCACTGATAAAAGGAAAATTGACATTATTGGCAATCAGCTTTTTTTGGCCAGTGTAGCTGATAATGTCACTGATAAATAAAATATTATGTGCATGAGTGCGGCCGCAACATGCACGCGCCCAGGAATAAAGCCCAGCAGCATGGAGAGCAGTGTCTGGCTGGTAAGTATGTGAAGGGGCAGGGGGGAGGGAAGGGGTATGGGGGGGACATATCAAAGCCCCCACGGTGAGGGAGGAAGTGGGGCTGAGGCAGATGCTGCCCAGCCGGGGCATGGCACAGGGCAGAGCTGCAGGCAGCTCATCTGGGGACTGCGGGGGAGAGGGGCTCCCCACCATGTGTGCACCCCTGTGGGGGGCAAGGGCGGGCTGCGCCGGCCTCTTCCCAGCAGGGGACTAGGCCAGGGCTGCACTCGGGGCAGGCGGCAGTGGCACTGCAAGGGTGGGCTATGGGGAATTTTGGGGTGGCTGTAGTCCATAGAGTTAGGCTAACCTAAATGCTAGCTTCCCTGTGGGTGCATCTACATGCGCAATTAATGCAAAGCAATAAACTCCAGAGCAGTTCGAGCTGGAATAAACTGCTTCTGGGTGCAGCATCTACATGTGTACCTGGGACAGCAGCAATTTGAGTCAGGCTGGAGCAGGCCCCCAGCTGGCTGGGCTGACCAGGCACAATTTATGGTCCCAGTCAGCATCTACACATGCATTTCAGCACAGTAAATTACTCTACCGTAAGACAGTACTGTCCTGACGGTACTATCTTATGGCAGAGTTAATTAGTTTACTGTGCCCTAACGCCAGTGCACATGTAGATGGTGATGCTTTACTGCGGAACTAATTAGTCTACGCTGCAGTAAAACGCATGTGTGGATGCACCTTGTGTTACCCATGAGTGTAGGCAGAGCTAATTATTAGATACTGATGACAGAACAGATACCTTAGTTACTCATAATTGCCAAGAAAGTGGTTCAGGGCTTCAAATCCTTCATCCAAATACTGGGCAAAGGATTTAACAGTTTCAATTACAAGTAATACACCTAATAAATGCAGCGTGTTGCCACCCCACCCTATAGCTACTTCATACCAAACTTTTTCCATGGTGGGGGAGGCAGGCAGGGGAATCTGTGCAGGCTCCAAACATTTTAGAGCTGAACACAGATAGCCCTATTGCATTCACCTGTCTTAAACCTACAGCACTGGGCAGATGAGAGCTGTTCTTCCCTACGCAACAGGGGTATTAAAAGCCTCAGTCTGTTAATGCTGTGAAGCTCTCAAGACATAGGGACAAGGCAATAAATAAAATTGCCAGTAAGGGATAAGCTGTGACTAAGAGGAGCCCTCCTGAATCCCACAGACGTGGATCCCTTAGCACACATTCAGGACCATTGCTCCACCATTGCTGTACCAGTCACAGCAGAAAGGGGAAGTCGATCCAACGTGGCTGGGATTTCTCTTGCCTGAGGAATGCCATGAAGTTGTAAACACAATGGATCCAGCTCTGTGCTGCTCCTCCTCCCCACTTTCCCCTCCCTTCCAGACAGTCCCCTACGGCACTAGTTCTTAATGGGGTTGGGAGACCTGGATTCAATTCCTCTAACAGCTCCTGGGCGAGTCACTTTCACTTCCTGTATCTCAAGTTTCCCCACCTGGGAGAACAATGCGTGCGTCTGCTGTATAGGATCTTAAGACCTACACATGCACACATTAAATATGAGCCAAGGATTAGTATTGCAACCTCTTCCTAATTTTACAAAGCAGCTACTTGTTGAAGGCCACGCTATGCTACTTACTTTTGTTACAAGAGGAACATGTGATCAGTGCCAGCATATTAGAAAATGCTCTGGAAGCCACAAAGAGACATGAGACATGGCAAATTAGCGACCCAGTAAAAACACCTAGGCATGACTAACTTTACCCACATGGAACAGACCCTCAAAATAACTATGCGCACCAATAAAGATAAGCACGAGCTTAAGTACTCTCACGATCAAGGTCTAAGGATATGAACACAAACAAGTTACTACAAGGCAAGTCAGGGTGCGTATTTACAGCATGTTTCCTGTCAATTAACTGAGCGATCAGGATGCACACAAGAATAGCTCCCATTCCTACCTTGCCAGCAGCCATGGCTTACACCATCTCATACTTCTTTCATTTCTCTTAAATAGAGATTAGTTCAGTTTTCTCCCTCCAGCTACATAAGAAAATGAACATTAGAAAACTAAGCGGAGATGGCAGTTCCTACCGTTTCTCAAACCAAAATCTTGCAAGTCATTTGTTAGGCAGCCATCTAGTGTTCACTAAGAGGAAACTGCTCTGGTTTAGCATCTGACAAAGCAGGCTGTCGACTATACAAGCTCATGCCCCTCTGAACCAATTAATCTCCAAGATGCCACCTTGCCTTGCCTTCTGCACTGTTTTATCCGGGAGAAAAGCCACACGCACACACACAGACACACACACACACTGAAGTGCCTTTATAAAATGGAAAATGATAGTACAAATTAAGTGTAAAAGACCCTTCCTCGCTGCAAGTTCAAGACTTCAATATATGTTAACACATTTTAAAACAATTGTTGGAAGTCAGGTCCTTATTTACTCTACCCAGCGCTCCTTCTGAAAGCAGTATTTTGTGAGCTCTACCACAAAAACAATGTAATCTCCCTAAAGACTGTCACTTATTTGAAATAAGTAAAAAGAGCCCAGATGCCCTGCAATTCTCTTGATACCACGTATTCATGCAGGAGTTTTACCATTTGACATGTATGAACTACTCCAAGTATTATTCCACAAGCTCCCTGCCATATTGCATAGAAAGGGTCAAGGGGTCCATCCTGAGACATGAAAGCACGTGTCTCTAAGCCAGTGATTCTCAGCCAGGCTGCCACGACACCTTCGGTTGCCATGAGATTCTTTTAAGGGTGCTATGCTGCAACTCCCTACCTGACATGGGCATGTATTAGTCCTACACAATTCACAAGCTAAAAATCAGTTATTACAATCAGAGATTTCATAGATTTCATAGACACCAGGGCTGGAAGGGACCTTGGAAGATCATCAAGTCCAGCCCCCTGCCCCAGGAGCAGGAAGTCAGCAGGGGTCATAGGATCCCAGCAAGATAAACATCTAAATGTCTCTTGACGGTGTTCAATGTAGGTGCTTGAACCAGCTCCCGTGGCAGGCTATTCCAGACCTTGGGGGCTTGGACAGTAAAGAAGTTCTTTCTTATGTCCAGCCTGAAATGGTCATGGAGGAGTTGGTGACCATTCGACCTTGTCATCCCTTGGCGGCGCTTTGGTGAACAGACGTTCCCCCAGATCCTGGTGAACACCCCTGATAAACTTATAGGTGGCCACGAGATCACCCCTGAGCCTGCGCTTTTCCAGGCTGAAGAGTCCCATGGCTTGCAGCCTCTCATCCTAAGGTCTGTTTTCCTGACTTCATCATGCGCGTGGCTCTTCCTCTGCACTCTCTCAAGCTTCCCATATGGGAGATTTCCCGTATGAATCCATAGTGCCAAAAACATTCTGACCTGCTGTGGTCTTTTGGAGTTCTTTGCAACAGAACTGCTCTATTATTTTTTCCAACAGAACTGCTCTATTATTTTTTCTATAATCAAAAAAGTGAAAGCAGAGAGCTGGCATTTTCTGAAAGGTGCCTTGAGTCAAAAAAGGTTGCAAACCACTATTCTAAGAACACAGATCCAAAGTTTAAAGGGGATGGCTATATGGTGGCTAGGGGGAGAATTTACAGCGAGTCAGTACCTCATAGGAGCTTTTTTCTGAGCTCTTGTACCTCTCAGTAAATAGAGGCAACTTGCCCCTCAAAGAAACAGAGCCCGTTGGATAAAGGTAATATGAGCTAAAACAAGTTATATGAATACTTGTATGGACAATGGACAAAATATGTAAGTGCTTATAGTGGTTTTAAAAAGGGTCATTATACTAAGCTGAACAAGAGTCCCATAATGCTTTGGTGTGCATGGTGAGGGATGCAGCTAGTTCTTGTGTTTGCATGATCTTGTACCCTTAACCCTAATAGGTGGCATGCACGGCTGCAAGAGAAAGATAAAGGAGAGAACATCACTCGGTATAGAAATGGATATTCCTGGAATAAGAAACTGTCACACTGTCTGTAGGAATTAGGTCCAAAAACAAAGGCCAGGAAATGACTGGATAATTCATATAACAAAAAAGCATCTTGATTTGAATCAAAATTCTCTGTTGCAAGATGGAGAGTGTGTGTGTGTGTACATCCATGTGTGCATGCAGATAGAGGGGATTAACTGGAACAGTGCACAACCCCCTATAAAAGTCTAGCATGTAGCCAAGGCAGACCATATATGAAGAGATACAGCTCTGGATCCAGTGAAGACTATAAGAGCAGAATGGGGTGACTGATCATTACCTGATTCTGCTCTGCCAAATGTTATTATAAACTTAGAAATTGAAGGTGATAACACATTATCCTAAAATTCTCCTAAACAAAGCTATCTTAAATAAGTTTGCAAATAGCAGAAGGGACTTGGCCCACATCCAAACAGGCTGGCTGGCTTGCATTTATCACAGGTAAGAGCACACAGACAGGCAGTTGCTGCGAGGAGCTGATGTGCTGCGGAGTGTCAGGTGCTGATTTCGGACCCCTAAAATCCTGATAGAATAGAGGCTTGATCAGCCAGGAGGCCTCTTCCACGTGCCAGAACAGGAGAGCTCCAACTGACAGAGGCTGGTCAACACGAAACAGGGAGGAGCGTGTCGGAAGGGAGTTTGTTGGGTACTTTCATAGATTCATAGATGCTAGGGTCGGAAGGGACCTCAATAGATCATCGAGTCCGACCCCCTGCATAGGCAGGAAAGAGAGCTGGGGTCAGATGACCCCAGCTAGATGCTTATCTAACCTCCTACTTACCTGACACTGGTCTGAAATAGGCTTAGACCTTTGCAGAAGCAAGCCCTGAAACACAAACCCGAATAAATGGCAGGAGGGCACCTCGGTCCAAACAAACTCATCTGAAATGACTAGACACTGAAAGGCAGGAGTCCAGCCTGAGACACTCACTGCAGCTGGAAGCTTAGAGATCACATAGGACTTGCTGTCTTTATTTTTTAAATTGGGATCACTTTACCTGCCACTGAGTTAAATGGTTCATGCAGCCATAACCTTTGACTGTTAACCTTCACGATGTGCTGGCTTTTGCAGGGAGTGCTATTTGGGGAGGATGAAGTACAGTACAACCTCACTATAACAAACCCTGTCGATAATGAACTCCCACTTTTAACAATCCCAACCACAGGAGCTCATGTTTTTATCATCATAATGCAGCAAATTGGTAAACCCTACTACAGCAAACATCCTCTTTTAATGAACTGCTCTCATAGCCGCTGGTTATAACCAGGCTGAACTGTATATTATTTTGCCACAGTACAGTCTCAAGCAGCTTTATAGTGGTGTGAGCTGTGGCTGTTTCTCATACTGTAACGGGTGTTCCTTCTTTGCGCCCTGTCCAAGTTCCCCTGGTATAAAATGAGGGTATCACTACTTCTGAGATCATAAAGAAGATTGAAAGATCTTGTGAAGATTCGAAAAATCCTGAATCTTAGAAAACAGCAAAGGATCACAAAAGTATGATGACCCCACACTGCCTATCCTAAAGTATCCAGAGGACTAATAACTGTAGCAATTTCAAAGGATACCAACATAAGCTGTTAGGAAGCGAATGTTACATCTCCTTCACTCTGTAGCTATACAAGCCTAGCAAAACTAATGCAACTCTAATACTGATTGAATCAGGGTCCAGGTTTGGGGATTAAGCCCCCACGTATTGCCACAGGATTGTGCGGCTGGAATTTACATCTGAACAGATGATGCCCACGCCAGAGCAGCCACATCCTACCCGTAAAGGATTAAAAGGTACATCTGCCTAGGTTCCAGGGCAGGGCAATCCAAACAGCAGCCTACCGAGGACGTGCAGTCTGCAAATAGTTCATCATAGCCTGGGCGGGGGTTGGAAATTCTGTGGTAAAGCAAGGGATTAGGGATCTGTGTAGGATAGTTTGGATAGGGAGGATCCTGCCTCAGGCAGGGGGCTGGACTAGACTTCTGGAGGTCCGGTCCAGGCTGACTTCTCTATAATCCTAAAATGAGGCACAATACAAGCCTACTTAAAGACAGCTTTCATTTAGGAACACAGACATGCAACCCCAAACAGACCTTGTCAGTTTGGCACTTTCCAGGGACATGCCATGGTGCTGCCAGCCATCCGGCCAGTGGCCTTGATCTAGTCAGTTCTCAGAAAGAGGGAGGGGGACACTCTGCTAAGGGAAGACACATGGAACAAAGGGACATACACCTTATCTGTTCCCAGCTCTACCATTCACTGTCTGATCCTGGGCATGTCATTATTTCATCATTCTTGTCCCAAGGGGTAGGCTGATTACTTTTAAAAGCCCTAATTGCTGCTTAGTTTTGAACAGTCTCAAGGCTGGGGCACACTTAAAAGTTTTGCCAATAAATGAGGCCACCTACTGGGTCACGGCAATTATATTAGAAGAAAAAAATCTTTTTGCAGGTATATCTTTTTTCACTCAGGGAACTGCTATAATAAAGGACTTTTCTGCCTGCAAAAGGGGAGTCTGCACTTGATGATTTGATGCTAGGGCAAATAGTTTGATATTACCACCATTATGCTAGCAAGCAGCCTGGAAACAGCGTTCATTAAGACTTTCTGCCTTGCTTGTTGGGCTCTGAATGATTTAATCTGTCCCAACCCAGGAAGCAGAAATGATTTTACCTCTACAAATTAACCAGCTCTTTGGAAGGAAGCATATGAAGTAGTCTGAAAAAACAAACAAATCTTTGGAAGACTTCTACACCCCAACCAAGGGGTTGGAAGCTACACTCCTTCAGCAGGCCCTTTGTTTTAAAAATGCAATTAGAAAGGGAAAAATATAAAAAAAACCCAACAACTCATTTTTAAAAGCACTGATTACAAAAGAAGGGAGTTACAACAGACCTTCTCAGAAGTTACCTCACTGTTGCCAACAAGGGTGGGATCACAAGTGCAAACTAGTAGCCAGTAATTTTATCGCCATCACCTGCACCCACTGGCTGTGTCCAGACATGTGTGGATGTTTGGTTCCCCAGGGACAACTAGCGGTGGTAGACCTTGGACCCCTGCTAGTTGAAGCCAGGGAACACATGTGCCATGAGTGCGCTGGCAGCAAGTTGCCCCAGATGGGGTAGGGGAGGCTGGGGCCACTACTGGGCTGGCCCCAGCAGCCTTAGATTTCATAGGCATTTGGGCTGGAAGGGACCTCAGAAGATCATCAAGTCCAGCCCCCTGCCCAAGGGGCAGGACGTCAGCAGGGGTCATAGGATCCCAGCAAGATAAACATCCAAATGTCTCTTGAAGGCATTCAAAGTAGGTGCCTGAACCACCTCCAGCAGCAGGCTATTCCAGACCTTGGGGGCTTGGACAGTAAAGAAGTTCTTCCTTATGTCCTGCCTGAAACAGGCATGGAGGAGTTTGTGACCGGTCAATCTTGTCATCCCTTGGGTCGCTCTGGTGAACAGATGTTCCCTCAGATCCTGATGAGCACCCCGATAAACTTATAGGTGGCCACCAGATCACCCGTGAGCCTGAGCTTTTCCAGGCTGAAGAGTCCCATAGCTCTCAGCCTCTCATCATAAGGTCTGTTTTCCTGCCCTCTGATCATGCATGTGGCTCTCCTCTGCGCTCTCTCAAGCTTCTCCACATCCTTTTTGACTTGTGGAGCCCAAAACTGGATGCAGTACTCCAGCTGCGGCCTCACCAAAGCTGAGTACAACGGGAGAACGACGTCCTGGGATTTGCTTTAGAAGCATCTATGGATGCAAGCCAGCGTTTTGCTCGCTTTACTAGCTGCAGCACCATGTAGATGGCTCATGTTCATCTTGTGGTCAATCGTGACCCCCCAAGTCCCTTTTGTCCATAGTGCTAGTCAGTGTAGCACTGCCGAGCTTATAAGCATACTGTGGGTTTTTCTTTCCAAGGTGGCGAACCTTGCATTTTTCAGTGTTAAACACCATCAGGTTCTCATCTGCCCATTTCCTGAGCCTGTCAAGGTCAGCCTGGATCGCCCTCCTGTCCTCAAGTGTGGACACTTTACCCCAAAGTTTGGTGTAGTCGGCAAACTTGGCCAGTCTGCTTCTGATACCAATGTCCACATCATTAATGAAGATGTTGAATAGTATAGGCCCAAGGACAGAGCCTTCAGGGACCCCACTGGTCACAGCTCACCACAACAATTGATTTCCGTCAACCACCACCCTCTGGGTCCGATCACGGAGCCAATTCCCCAGCCAGTGGATTGTGGTGAAGCCGAGGCCGCAGTTGGCCAGTTTTAGTAGAGGTGGTCGTGGGATACCAGATCGAAGGCTTTTTTAAAGTCAAGATATACATCATCAATCTCTTCCCCTTGTCCAGGTGATAGGTCACCTGGTCATAAAAGGAAATAAGATTGGTGAAGCAAGACCTACCTGGGGGGCCTCTGAAGGCTGCAGCTAAATTGTTCCTGCCATACAGAGCCTGGCTGGCAGTGGAGCGAGGTCCAGGCTTTGGCTTTGGGTGGCACATGCTGCCACCGGTGCGCCACTGCTTTTTTTCCCCTGCAGGTTTTTTTGACCTGGGAGCAACATGTCAAAAAAACTCCTCCATGCTGCTCCCTTGCAGGATGAACAATTGAACGTGCGGTATGTGGCACCACAGACACATCTGTGGTGCCACATATCAAGGCTCACATTTGCGAGAGCCCGGCAGGACAAATTATGCTGAGGGGAAACCAGCACAGGTTCGTGGCAGGCAGATCGTGCCTGACTAATCTAGTCTCTTTTTATGACCAGGTTACGAAACGCTTGGACACAGGAGGAGGGGTGGATGTCGTAGACTTAGACTTCAGGAAGGCCTTCGATACGGTATCCCACCCCATACTGGTGAACAAGTTAGGAGGCTGTGACTTGGATGACTACACAGTCCAGTGGGTGGCGAATTGGCT
>NW_005841909.1:3190737-3191517 GCF_000455745.1 Alligator sinensis | reverse complement strand
CTGCACTTCAAGAGGGATGCGGATAACCTGGAGAGGGTCCAGAGAAGGGCCACTCGTATGGTTAAGGGCTTGCAGACCAAGCCCTACAAGGAGAGACTAGAGAACCTGGACCCATTCAGCCTCCGCAAGAGAAGGTTGAGAGGCGACCTTGTGGCTCTCAACATAGCCCTGGGCATTAAACTCTGTTTTTATTGAGACAGTGTTAGCCAGGCACACATTGTTCAAAGGGACTTTTAAGCTAAGCTCACATACACCCCCCCACCCCCGCCTCATTTTTGCACTTACTATTCTTCCAGCTAGCGCTTAAAATTATGAAACCTATTGGTAATTTTTCCTTGAGCATATGCCAGCATTTTGAGAAAAGTGAGTCTCCATGTATAGTTAGCCTTATTGTCTCCTCAGCTAATTATCTTTTTCTCCACAGATTCATAGATGTTAGGGTCGGAAGGGACCTCAATAGATCGTCGAGTCTGACCCCCTGCATAGGCAGGAAAGAGTGCTGGGTTCAGCTGACCCCAGCCAGATGGGTCTAGATGACCCCAGCTAGATGCCTATCTAACCTCCTCTTGAAGACCCCCAGGGTAGGGGAGAGCACCACCTCCCTTGGGAGCCCGTTCCAGACCTTGGCCACTCTAACTGTGAGAAGTTCCTCCTAATGTCCAATCTAAATCTGCTCTCTGCTAGCTTGTGGCCATTATTTCTTGTAACCCCCAGGGGTGCCTTGGTGAGTAAAGCCTCACCAATTCCCTTCTGTGCCCCCGTGATGAACTTATAGGCAGC
>NW_005841909.1:3190231-3190711 GCF_000455745.1 Alligator sinensis | reverse complement strand
CCCCAGTCTCTCCTCATAGGGCTTGGCCTGCAGGCCCTTAACCATATGAGTGGCCCCTCTCTGAACCCTCTCCAGGTTATCCGCATCCCTCTTGAAGTGCGGCGCCCAAAATTGCACGCAGTACTCCAATTGCGGTCTGACCAGCGCCCGATAGAGGGGAAGTATCACCTCTTTGGATCTGTTCGTCATTCATCTGCTGATGCACGATAAAGTGCCATTGGCTTTTCTGATGGCTTCGTCATGCTGCCGACTCATGTTCATCTTAAAGTCCACTAGGACTCCAAGATCCCTTTCCGCTTCCGTGCCACCCAGCAGGCCATTCCTTAGGCTGTAGGTGTGCTGGACATTTTTCCTCCCTAGGTGCAGCACTTTGCATTTCTCCTTGTTGAACTGCATTCTGTTGTTTTCTGCCCACTTGTCCAACCTGTCCAGGTCTGCTTGAAGCTGTTCCCTGCCCTCTGGTGTGTCCACTTCTCCCCA
>NW_005841909.1:3184365-3189887 GCF_000455745.1 Alligator sinensis | reverse complement strand
CTCCTTCCTCCCCTTCTTGAAAATGGGGACCACATTGGCCCTTTTCCAATCCTCCAGGACCTGGCCCATGCGCAATGAGTGTTCAAATATTCCTGCCAGTGGCTCTGCAATGACGTCGGCCAGTGCCTTCAGTACCCTCAGATGGAGCTCATCCGGGCCTGCCGACTTAAACGCATCCAGTTCCTTCAACTGACTCTGCACCATCTCAGGGTCTACGCATGGTAGTCTGGCGCCTTGCTGCTGCCTCTCAACAATCCCAGTGAGAGACTTGTCTTGCCCCTCACTTAGGAACACGGAGGCAAAGAACTCGTTGAGGACTTCAGCCTTGTCCCCCCTGTTCATCACCAATTGCTTCTGCCCATTTAGTAGAGGTCCTATTCCTCCCTGGGCCTTCCTTTTACTCCCTATATATCTAAAAAACAATTTTTTGTTATCCTTAACTTGGGATGCCATCCTCAGCTCCATGGTAGCTTTGGCCTGTCTAACCGCCTCCCTACGAGCGTGAGCAGAGGAGGTATACTCCTCTTTAGTAATCTCTCCCCATTTCCACTTTTTATATGCCCCCTTTTTTGCCCGTAGGCTGCTCTGGATTTCTCTAGTCAGCCAAGGAAGCCTCTTGGCCCCTTTCCCCCTTTTTCCCCTGCATCGGGATTGTCTCCCTCTGTGCCCAAAGGATCATTTCCTTAAGGCACAGCCACCCTTCCTGGGCTCCCATCTCTTCAAAACTCTTACTCTGCAATGCGTCCTTGACTAAACGTCTGAGTTCATTAAAATCAGCTTTCCTAAAGTCTAGCACTTTCACCCTACTAGTTACCTGACCCACTCAACGTCTTATGATGAATTCTATTATTTGGTGGTCACTGTCCCCCAGGTGACCACCGACCTGTAGGTCTCCTACCATGTCATCCCCCGTTGCCAATACCAGGTCCAGTAAGGCATTCCCCCTAGTGGGACCATGTGCCTCCTGTGTCAGGTGGGAGTGGTTCACATAACAGAAGACAAAATCTCACACTTCTCTCTATTTGACTATGTCAAAAACAAGCCCGGGGAAGGGAACTCAAGGGCAGGGACAACAGTAACTATTTTTTTGTGATTCTTTGACAGAAACAGACTAGATTGAGTTCACTGTATTGAGGAAATTCCATGAAAAACAGACTTGCCTAGTGTGACTTTGCTGACTTCTGATCATTAACTACATCTGACCCTCTTTATTGGTTAATATTTGACTGACCTATAAACAACACCTTCTTTTTGATAAAAGGATAAAGTAATGAATATAGAAAAAGCAACTAAATAGTCACTGCATCAGCAGGGCCCTGGCTTTCCACAAGTTGTTACAGAAATGTGTTCGCTATATATTAGAATGAACCCAGGCAATAAAGGACTTGCTTTGAAATACCTGAAATGTCTCCCCCCTGCACCATTATGTGCACCCTTTTGGCCACTAAACTGGACCTTATCTTACATGCTTTTGACTGACTTGAAATACTTCTGTCCCTATAGCTTCTGTTCTTTAAGGGCAAAGTATCACAGTACAGTCTTTTGGCTCAACCTTTTCCTATGGGACCAAAAGAGAAAGAAAAAGTTACAGGACACAAAAAATTGTCACTTCCCTCAACCTCCTCCTAGTATTTAATTTCCAGAAACTGAGGTACAGACTGAATCTCAAAATGCTCTTTACTGATTTTGCTGCAATGGTCAAAGAATCTGGCAGGAGCAGGGCAATAAGGAAGGAGAATTATTTCCACATACAGCTGCAATTATTTCCCTAATTCTTCTGCAGAGCTTTTATGCATGAAGGCTATTCATAAAGTGTGCCTACAGGGTGCAGCAACAGCACATGGGCACGTGGTGCAGGAGACATGAGGGTGCTTGCATGAGCATGCAGTGCAGGAAGGGGCTGTGGCTCACCATGGTGTGGCCTATGCAGTATGTGGTCCCTGGCTGCTTGGAAGTTAGATGGCCCTGTTTAAACTCTGCAAAAAGGAAGGCTGGCTCTTCATTTTTCTGCATAGTCTGAGAGAACGCTGGTGCTGTGGGAAGGCACAGGATAAAGCAGACAACATATGGCACAGGCAGCTTGTGTGTAGTATGTGGCCAACTGGGGAGGAGACAGACAGCACAACGACAGAGGCAGGAAGCAGAAAGCAGAGCAGCAGATCATGCAGGGAACACAGGGCAGCAAGCAGAAAGCAGAGCCATAGATTGGGAAGAGGATGGAGATCTAAGTAGCAGTTTGGAAACATGCAGAGCTCATTTGTGGCACACCTGCCAAAACGACTGGCCCCCACCACTAGATAGAGATCTGAATTCAGTTCCAGCTCTGTTCCAATTTTCTCATGCAACTTTGGGCAAGTCTTCCTATGCCTCAGTTTCCCTCCTCTACCAAGGGACTCATTTATCCTCCCTCCCATTCTGTGTCTGCCTTGTCAAATTAGACTGCAAGCTCTGAGGGCAGGGATCACCTCTTCCCGGGTATTTATAGAGCACATGGCACAGTGGAGCCCTGATCTCAGTCTTGATGCTACTGTAATTTTGTAAAAACAAAAAATGGAGTTTTCCCAGCAGATTTATAAACTCAGGATAAATGACAATGTAAAAGGCATTGCCAAAAAATTAAGAGGTTCAAAACAAACATTCAGAAACACCTATGACTTGTGAATGATCAGTTTGGAAACTACTCATTGCATCAGATTAGGCATCACAAAAGGCATGAATCAAGTTACAACTGCACCAGCTATTGTTCCCAAGGACTTGCTACACTTCAGGTACAATTTCTGTACCAAGGGTAACAGGTTTGCAAAAATAAATGTGCAAACCCCCCCAGGATGACACTAAATTCTGCAGACATTACGTGTAAAATCCCGAGGTGATGAATCCCAAGACTATGAAACTTCAGGCTCTAATGGGTTACACATGAAACTCATGAGATCTCATCCTTGCTTTGCTGCCGACCAAATTAAATAAGTCATTTTGGTTGAAAATTATCGGAAGCAGTCACTGATTCTGAAGGACCAACCCAAGACATTTCAGGGCAATTTTCTGACTAGCTAAGCACCCAAATAAGGCTGAGCCAGTGGAGCCTGCAAAGGCCCAAACCCCGCTTAGACCCAGGCCCCAAGGTCTTACAGCAGATTGGGGGTCACTTTCTACAACTTGATCTCTCAGGGTCCCAAGCTGTCAAACAGTGGTATCCCACATGAATTCTTCTTCTGATGAACCCCTACTTAGCGCTTTGTACAAAGTTTTTCTAGGACTAAGGGAAGGTCTTTAGGTCCTTTGCTCCACATGGAAGTTTAGCAACAACAGAAACAAGGGATAAGAGCAGAAAACACAATACACTACATTTGCATCTCTCCTCTATCTCCCTACCAAAATCTAGGAAGGGTTTAACAGCACCAAACAAATAGAGAAGGGACTTTAAAACCAAGCAGAGATTTCACCATAGTGCAAACATTTCAGTAAATGACTTATCTCAGCATGAAGATACTAACTGGGAGTCAGTCACAAGCCACTGGATTGGCATTCAGGTCATGGGTGCAATACAGAATGAAAGCAGGAAAAAAAAAGAAGAAATAGGAAGAAAACATTTTTAGAAAGCAGGATTGTTAATAAGCAAGATTAAAATGAAAAGTTTCAAAGCATTTCTAAAGACAGTTAAGAAACAGGTTTTTTTCTCCATGGAGTACTGTCTTGACACTTTTGGCCTTCCCCGCCTTGCACTTCTACAAGAAGCTGACAATCTATAGCACCATCCTAACTTCCTTTATTACAGGGCTGCTCACTGACTGGAAAAGCCACCCACACTGGCAGCTTGCTTTATTTATAGACATGGATCCTACCAGATGTCACCAAGATTATTATTTGGAGAGGTTATTACATGTATGATTTGGTCAGAACTAGAGACCCCCTACTGTGAGGCAATGGACAGGTATGTGATAGGTACTTGGGTCAGAGTCCATTCCACTTATTGGGCATCTTAGCAGACTTAGGCACTTAAGTACAATTCTGCTCCACCCTGCTCAAGTCCCTGAAAATCCATTAAAGCAGGGGTCAGCAAGGTTGTGCAGTGGGCAGCAGCTTTCACAGAGCTTAGCTCCGAGTGTGGGCCACACTCAACCTGGCCTGTACCTAGGGTGCTTCCAGCTTTTCAAAATGGAAAGGCGGGACACATGCCTGCCTGCCTCTCCCCAACCTGCAACACAGAAGAGCAGAGCCAAGTGGAGCCTGAGGGGGAGGACGTGGGCTACCCTCTGTGGGCTCAAGGCTCCCTGCCCTCCCCTGGGGAGCCCCGCGCCAGCTGTGCTGCTATGGTGAGGCACCTCCTATCTGCCCAGCAGCAGCAGGGGGCACAACTCCATGCCACTGCTGGGCCGCAGACAGGGGGCACCTCACCATGCAGGCACAGCTGGCGTGGGACTTGTGGCAGCAGCACCGAGCCTCTTCTCCTGGGGAGAGGGCAGCAGGGCAAGGAACCCTGAACCTGTACCCTTCCCCACCCTGCAAGCAAATCTGGGAGGGCACATGCCTCCCATGCCCCCTTCTTCTATGTACCACCCTGGCTGGGCAGCGTCCCCAGCCCCAGTAGCCCCAACCCCACTCCCTCCCTTGCTGTGGGGGCCTTTATCTGCCCCCTGCCCCCGACTCACCTGCAGGGAGCTGCTCTCCACTGCTGCCTGGCTATATTACCAGCGTCCTGCTCCCTCCAGTCCCAAGCAGCCCCTTGCAGGCTTGAACTCTGTCAATCTGCAATGGGAAACCCACCATTTCCCATGTTTTTCTGCTGTGAAAGCAAAACCCAGATCACTGCATGATACTGGGAACCTGGGACAAATGCCATCCTGGAGTCATTCAGCCCGGGACCGGGACCTGATGTTCGCATTTTGGGACTCTCCTGCCCAATGAGGGATGAGTGATCACCCTACCTGCCCCTTCAGAGCTAAGCCCAGAGCTGAAGCCACTGCTGCCCCCTCCTCCAACGCCACTGCTACTTCTCCCGGCGCGTGGGGGAAGCACGAGCATCTCCCCCATCGCTCTCCCCAGAGCGCATAAACCAGCTCCACGGGCTGGACCCGGTCCACAGGCCGCAAGTCACCAAACCCTGCATTAAAGCATCTACCTCTGGAGCACACCATCCTCTGAGGCTAAACACTCAAACAGGCCGGGACCATCGTTTCCACTCGCAGCCCGAATCATTTTGAATCGCTCCCGGCTCCGCTCACCAGGGGAACTTGGGCTCCCGACACCTCGGGCTCTCTCCAGAGGTCCCGTTTCGTCTAGGAGGCCGCAAGTCACCAAACCCTGCATTAAAGCATCTACCTCTGGAGCACACCATCCTCTGAGGCTAAACACTCAAACAGGCCGGGACCATCGTTTCCACTCGCAGCCCGAATCATTTTGAATCGCTCCCGGCTCCGCTCACCAGGGGAACTTGGGCTCCCGACACCTCGGGCTCTCTCCAGAGGTCCCGTTTCGTCTAGGAGGCGCAGACCTGCAGGGCTCGATGGCACTGTGACTCGGGT
>NW_005841909.1:3183283-3183903 GCF_000455745.1 Alligator sinensis | reverse complement strand
CGCCCCCACTCCGCTAGCAAATCTGGGAGGGCGCACCACCCTGCCTGGGCCTGAGTGGAGGCTGAAAGGGAGCGCCAGGGGGTTTTCGTCTCGCCTTCCTGCAATGCAGGCCTAGGAAGCTGTGATTCAGCGGCTCCCCTACTCGATAGTGTCCCTTTCCTCCAAGAATGTGCTGCAGCTGACTCGCACAGTGCATTGGCCACGTGTAGGGGGTGCACGTGAATCTCCTGAGCGTGGCGGTACACCCCCTGCAAAAAGGCGCTGTCGACACTGCGGGCAGTCGCCACTCGCCACCCCTGCCTCACTGCCAACACCGCCAACGGCATCTGCAGGCGGTCCATAATTGCTGCTGGATGCCACTGCTGCTGTCAGCGGCATCTGTGGGTGGTCGCTGACCACCAGTGAGCGCTCGCCAACCCCCCCTCTGCTGCTGACAGCCACCTGTGGGAGCTCCCTGCTTGTCGCTGCCACACTCCCATCACCGACACCACCTGTGGGAGCTCCCCGCTTGCCACCGCCACGCTCCCACCACTGACACCACCTGTGGGAGCGCCCCGCTTGCCGCTGCCACGCTCCCACCACCGACACCACCTGTGGGAGCTTACCCTGCTCCCCCAGCC
>NW_005841909.1:3178023-3183247 GCF_000455745.1 Alligator sinensis | reverse complement strand
AGCCTCCCCCCCCGCCCCCCCCGGTGGCCGCCCCCCGCTTCCCGCCGCTACGCTCCCACCACCGACACCACCTGTGGGAACTCCCCGCTTGCCACTGCCACGCTCCCACCACTGACACCACCTGTGGGAACTCCCCGCTTGCCACTGCCACGCTCCCACCACTGACACCACCTGTGGGAACTCCCCGCTTGCCACTGCCACGCTCCCACCACTGACACCACCTGTGGGAACTCCCCGCTTGCCACTGCCACGCTCCCACCACTGACACCACCTGTGGGAACTCCCCGCTTGCCACTGCCACGCTCCCACCACTGACACCACCTGTGGGAACTCCCCGCTTGCCACTGCCACGCTCCCACCACTGACACCACCTGTGGGAACTCCCCGCTTGCCACTGCCACGCTCCCACCACTGACACCACCTGTGGGAACTCCCCGCTTGCCACTGCCACGCTCCCACCACTGACACCACCTGTGGGAACTCCCCGCTTGCCACTGCCACGCTCCCACCACTGACACCACCTGTGGGAACTCCCCGCTTGCCACTGCCACGCTCCCACCACTGACACCACCTGTGGGAACTCCCCGCTTGCCACTGCCACGCTCCCACCACTGACACCACCTGTGGGAACTCCCCGCTTGCCACCGCCACGCTCCCACCACCGACACCACCTGTGGGAGCTTACCGTGCTCCCCCAGCCTCCAGGGGCACAAGGTGTTCATGCTTGTACAGCATAAGAGTGGAAGAGCTTCTGCTGACTGGCTCAGACCGTGGGCCCATCTTCCCCAGTCTCCTACGTCCACAGCCCGGATGTGTTAAAAGTCCTGTGTCTCACAGGGGCAGCGAGGGGAGGCTGAAAGGGAGAGTGACCTGCGTCTTTCCCCACTGTTCCTCTCTCACTTGCAGCCTCCAGCATTTCAAATCTAGGAAGCTCTGATTCAGCGGCTGTGCCCCTCACTCGCAATAGTGACAGATGCCCCTTTCTTCCAAGCATGTGTCCAATCCCAACCCTGCCACACTTTTAGCTTCTCTAAGACTCATTCCTTGGAGTCTTAGACCAGCAGAGACTCCCTATGCCTGACAGAGGGTGATGGCGCCTGAAAGCTTGCTAAGAGCTTTTCCCCAGCTACTCAGTTGTTCTAATAAAAGATATCACGTCTACCCAAAGAACCTTGCCTGTCTGTGTCCTTAGACCAACACGGCTACAAGCAAAAATCCAAAGCCTTTTTGAATCTGGCTAAACTGGCAGTTTCCGCCATTCTAGTGGCCATGAGTTCCCCCCCTTCCACCCTGCTATGTGTCATGAATCAGAGCAGCCGCCGGCAGCCGCCTGACTCACACTGGAGTGTTTAGATTTAGAGCTCGGCAGGCGGGTAGTGATGGACAGACACGTGTGGGTTACAGGAGTTTGTTGACTTACGTCGCGTAGATAGGGGCGGACGACGCAGGCGAGCCTTTGTTCCGTTACAGCTTCGGTTATAGAGTTGAGTATACGCATATAACTTTGGTTACAGAGTCGAGTATATGCATATAACTTCGGTTACAGAATTGAGTACACGCACGCAGTCAGGTTACAACGGGATAATGACGGACGTGGCGCCGGAACGAACGGTCGGGCTTGCAAGACTTTCTACGTCAATATTTTACGCCGACGGGGTGATTGATTAGGAATTGATCAATTTCCCAATTCTCTGGTGACAAGCACAGGTGTTTCCTGTGAGATCCCCAGAGCTCTCCGCCTTGGGCGGAAACCGTTAAACTATTTATAGGCAGAGGTGTTTTACAGGAATATCCAATGGTGAACCGTTATATGGAATCTTTAATTTTTGGCAGGTGGCAGCTCTTTGTCTCCTCAAGTTACAAGGTAGTGGGTTAGGTTTCTCTACCTGTTACGTGTGTGCTACGTGTGAGGAGCTTACGTTTATCTTTGACCAATTATATATAGTTTCCCCTAGCATTTCATTTCAGCTGACCAATTATCTACAGTACTCTGGCCACGTTTTGTTTCAAGGAATTTTTGGCAGGGATGTCTTTTAACCCTTAATCGTCAAAATGAGGATGATTTGAATGGTATCTCTTGCTCAGTGGCATGGGCACAATTTAATTGGGTTGTGACACTATGCAGTCAAATTAAAGCCGGATAGAAACCAGCTATAGAGTTGTCACACATTTTCAGGTACTCACTTAATAGCTGGATAGTCATTTTGATCATGTGATCATTATTTTGCACTTGTGGCCAGCCTGAATTTATTGCGACTCACCTGTAAATTGCGTACTATATGTAACGTGTAGCAGGGGTCTCAGGCTGCACAGCAAAGGAGGGCTTGAGTACGAGCCTAAGTAGGTTGATTCCTTCTGCAGCCTGTGGAGAGGAGGGGGATCTAATCCAGTGGTTCTCAACTTCATTAGATTCCAGGCCCCCCTTTGGAAAATGTCAGCTCTGAGTTTTCTGTTTTTTTTTTAATACAGAACAATAATAGAGCAGGTTTTCAGCTGCAGAGAGCTCAAAGCCCACAGCAGGTCAGAATGTTTTTAACACTGGATTTCTATTTGAAACCTCAGGGTTTATCATTGAACCGTGTTTGCACACTTAGCAGTACTGTGGCACCCTGGTTGAGAACCACTGCTCTAGTCACAGGAACTAGTCACTGTTTTGTCATGAACCCAGAACTAGGGGCGAAAATGAAAATAAAAATCCCAGAGCTGGGTGTGCACTGGGCTGTCTGACTAGCCACCT
This sequence comes from Alligator sinensis, assembly GCF_000455745.1. Lineage (NCBI taxonomy): Eukaryota > Metazoa > Chordata > Crocodylia > Alligatoridae > Alligator > Alligator sinensis. The sequence goes on along the minus strand of NW_005841909.1, from coordinate 3,180,510 downwards.
GAGACGCATCATTTTCTGTACAGCAGATGCAGCTTCACAACACAGCCTGGCTAAATGGGACACACTTGCCAGCGCTTCATTTCCTGTCCCAAAGAGATAGGTATCCCTTTTGTGCGCTGTTAAACTGCTGCTGTGTTGCACACCAGAAGTGGCTGCCTTTCAGTGGTAAGTGAAATCATCCCTAGCTATATAATAATAAGCACATGCATTTAGTGTACTGGGTGTTAGCCATCCCGCTCACATAGCTGTCATTAGGCAGATGTTACATCTAATATAGTTGGCACTTCTAGCTAAATGTGTGCTGACCTTGGTGATCAAAGGTTCAGTCTCGGGCGATGATTAATGCTAGAAGCAACTTTTGCCCTGAAGGATCCCCAAATATCTTACAAAACCACAGGAGTGAAACAACCACATGACAAATGGCACAAATAGGGGAGGAGGGAGATTTTGGTCAAGTGCCACAGAACAAACGTCTCTTTTTCACAAGAGCTGTTAGCTATTGCCAGGACCCTGATCTTTAATTGTCTCACGGAAGAGGCTAATCTGCAATAGGTTGCCTGGTTATATCTACCTCAGAGCAGCAAAGACATCGGGTTCCATCATACAACACCGGGCATGAGCATCTGGAGGACCGTTTGGTAAAGGGGGCGAGGGCTTTACCAGCCACCAGCTGCGCTACACTAACTGCTCAGCTGCATGCTCTTACCGCATGGAAAGTGGAAGTAAACCACTATAACATATTTCTTTTTTCACTGGGGGCCAAGCTACCACGGTTTAGGTTCTACTTACCATGAGGCAGGTATCAGAGTAACAAACCTGATAAAGCTCCTTCCCCTTTGACTGTGGTAAACTGATTGTGTGTCCCTATCCTTAGTTCCCAGTTCTGTAAGACTACCTGTGCAACTAATGCTGCTGTTCCCTACTCTCTAGCTCAGGAGTAGAGGCCATTTAGAAGTGTCTGAAGTGCTACATAAAGAACACGATGCTCTGCTGAGACAAGCTGAGTCTGCCTTTGCTTATCAATGTCATACAAAAAAGTATTAAAAATAAGGCGCCTACCAGAAGAGAACGGGATGCCATGGCTCTAGAACAGTCATTGCACAAATGGATGTTGAGGGCTTTGCCACAGCACACCTTTAAGATGCTGGGGAATGGAAAACAGAGGCCCTTCCCAAGGATAAATGTCAAGGGATTACGGAGAGGAAGAGTCATGGGACATGTGTGGGCTGCTTCACAAGTCCAAATAACTTTACTTTAAATCCAAACATTTTGAATACGAGTAATAGTATTTCCCATCATGATGTATGAATTTGTACTGAATGTATTGAATACGCTGATATATGGCTTTGCATTGCCCAGAATTACGTATACATGTATAATACATACTTATTTTCTGATGTAGAGAGAGACATGCACAATATTCACATTGCTGGAGCTGGAGGCTTTTCTGGCCGTAGAACCCCAGCTCTACCTCCAATGATGCAGCTCCTGTGAGTGACGGCTGCAGGTCAGCCCTTCATGTTCTTAATTGTCCTCAGGATACAGGTGATAACTGGTAAATGGTGAAGTAAAAGCTAGTTATCTGTGAATGTGTCTTTTCTTCCTTTCAGTTTCCTTTCCTACTTAGCCATGCAGTCTCTTTCATGCTTCTTGCCTGCTGTCTTTTCTTCTTACCGCATAAAAAACTCAATGTCTCCCCAGCTCTGAAAGAACTTCATTGAGAAAGGAACTATCTAAATTTCATAATACCTTGTAAGCCTAGAGATAAATACCAGATCATTCCTTTAATAAGCAACCTGCAAAAGAGAAAAAAATGGTGCTATTTTCAGCTTTCATGATACATAAAAAAAGCTTACAAGACTACTTTCTTTTTTTTCCCTGTTCCCTATTCTCCATTAGAAACTCGGCTTCCCTGTTTTTCTCTGAATGACCCTACAGGCAGCTGTAGGTTTGTACAATTAAAATTGAGAGAAGGGCTTTTTCCAGACTGCTTAAAATTCTGTCCTATTTCAGTTCATGCCTCTTCTCTCATGCCTGAATAAACAGTGGGAGAGAATATGAGTTTGTAAAAGAATTCAAAATACAGGGGTATTTACTCCTTCCATTAAAGCCTGGGAGAGCTCACAGAAATGAAAGATGGTATTCCTGAAATGGCTAGTGTGAAAATACCAAGGAAGGAGGGAAACATTAGAAGATCCCATAAGTGTACTGCCTGCATATTTAAAAAGAATCAGACAGACAAAGAAAAAAGCCCCTCCTTTTGGAAATATTTTAGGTTACCTTACCGGAAGAATTCTTTAGCCAAGTGTCACAACCCAAAGTTGTGGTTTTTTTATTTGAGTGTGCTTCGGCATCGCTAAATCATGTTCCCGCCAAATTGCAGCTCTTTTGCACGGCGGAGTGTTCTGCTGCAACAGAGAACCCGCGTGCAGGAGCTTTTCCCGCCAGTTCTGTAGCTTTCTTTGCATAGTGCATTTCTTTTGCATT
>NW_005841909.1:3175760-3177830 GCF_000455745.1 Alligator sinensis | reverse complement strand
GCAATAAACCTCTAGCCTCCCCCCAGCGCCGATCGCAGCCCAGACGTATCCCTATCCTAAGGACCCAATTGTCGAGCCCATGGAGTTTAACAGCTCCGGGGGGACCTGGGAACCGAGTAACACTCACGGAGATACAGCTGCTCCGTGGGAATGAATTCTTGAACCCGCGGAGCCTGAATCACTCCGGGGTCAAAGAACCGAGTTTATTAGAGTCCTCCACCGAGAACTTAGTCGGAGCTGAGCCTGGAAAGCTGACCAGCCTACACCGCGACCACCTGGGGTGTAAGTAAATAATCTTTTCAATCAACCATTACGCCTCTGTGACTGATTCTAGCTAGAGCGTGTCATACCGCACCGCGGTCTTTTCCAACCCCGTGTACCCGGGCTACCGGCCACAGCCTGTGTACACACAAAGACGGGTCCCCGGCTCGCACATGGCGACCCAGATAGGATTGGGAGAGAGCTCGCACATGGCGATCCAGGCGGGACCGGGAGTCTGCCCGCACACCAAGGAGTGAAAGGTATTGGGCTGTGTCATCACAACAGTTGCCATCTCCCATGACATTTTTTTGAGTCTTGTGACGTGTTGATTTAACCATTTTGGTGCAAATAATGAGACATGTTAGTGTCATGAAAAAATGGGCAGCTCTGAACATGGTACTTGTAAACTCAGCTGTCACTCTCCAAACTTTGTTAGGAGATGGAAAGGGTGAAATTTCAATAGCCAGGTGGAGGGGGTAGATTGAAAGACTTCTTCACTCTGATCTTGAGAGTTGCCACATTTCAGTTGTTTTTCTCCTGTCCTCTGTTTGCCTCCCAGGCAGCCCAGGGTTTAACTTGGCAGCTCCCGAAGTCTGCTTGTTTGCTTTCACATCCACCCCCTGTTACACAATGTATCGAAAGTCATAGATTCATAGATGCTAGGATCGGAAGGGACCTCAATAGATCATCGAGGTTATGGGTTTGCTTTTCAAAAAAGCCATGAAACCTACAAAATCCATGCCAGAAATGTATCTTTAATGGTACTGGTGAGCTAATAGCTGTGCCCATGTTTGCAATAGGCCAGTGTGTGTTATGATTTCGTGGGGAACTGACCTCATGCTGACTCACTGAGGAATAGCAAGGTCTTAGCAGCCCAGTGAAGATGGACCTCCTTTTCCATGGATCACTGGCCAGAAAAGGAGAAGTTTGCCTATTCGCTGCTAATGCTTCTGGCTGTGGCAGCTGCCTGCCCAGGAGAAGCTCCACTGACCAAAATACGGCTGCACCTCTACAGAATGTCTGAGACTTTGTCAATTGGGGAAATTTAGTGCATTCAAAATCAATTTAGCTAAAGTAGGATTATGCTTGGTTTAACCCTTGATGTTCACAATGACACATTTAAAAACATGCTAGCTGGTTAACCCCATATTGAGAGATGATGAAGTCCTAATATGAAGCCTAAATAAACCACAATCAGTTAACATGCTTTTTAAAAAGGATTGTTGCCTATATTAAAGGCTAAGCTGTATTTATGATGATGGTAATATTGGCTGTTAGTTACTGGGAATTCATGACTAACATTTTGAAAGACTAATCCAACCCAGTTCAACTAGTTTATACTGGAGGACTGTAAAAGCCATAACCGATCAGTAATGTGGAGTGTTACTGACCAATTTTCACTCTGTTGCAGAGCTGCAGCTATTCAAAAATGCGGGCCAAAGCTGCCATGGAGCTGAGGATGGCATCCCAAGTAAAGGATAACAAGAAATTGTTTTTTAGATATATAGGGAGTAAAAGGAAGGCCCAGGGTGGAATAGGACCCCTACTAAATGGGCAGAAGCAATTGGTGATGGACAGGGGGGACAAGGCTGAACTCCTCAACGAGTTCTTTGCCTCAGTGTTCCTAAGCGAGGGGCAAGACAAGTCTCTCACTGGGGCTGTAGAGAGGCAGCAGCAAGGCGCCAGACTGCCATGCGTAGACCCTGAGATGGTGCAGAGTCACTTGGAAGAACTGGATGCCTTTAAGTCGGCAGGCCCGGATGAGCTCCATCCGAGGGTGCTGAAGGCACTGGCCGACGTCATTGCACA